>NW_021368052.1:0-352 GCF_001605985.2 Dendrobium catenatum
AGTACATCTAATAGACCTACGAATGCACAGAGATAAATTTTTGGGGATCCATAAAATGAAATTTTTAGTGTGACATCCAAGCAAACTTTTAGAGACCCACTAAATGGAATCCCTAATGTGACATCTAGAACAAATATCTAGAGATCAATAGGGTAAATTAACATATAATAAATGTGGTTCACTTTAGACATGTACCACATTTATTGGGGAGCATTTGTTGACCTTTATTGTAATATACAGAGAACAAAAAAAGCCTTAAAATGATTACCTATCTAAAAGCTTTACCAATATCTCTGCCAAAATCGCATCCACAGTCTACAAACGACGCTGCTATCAGAAAGCCTATGCCTCA
>NW_021368053.1:0-322 GCF_001605985.2 Dendrobium catenatum
AAGATTCATCCACTTCACCCTCCCAAAAATATCATACTATACTTTTACACATTTACTTAACTTCTCTAAAATACATAGATTTCACCTTTCAAACACAACACAACCTTGCATAAAATTTATGAAAATTCTTTAAACTCATGCATCTCTTGGGGGTATGAATGGAATAAAACATAGATATGCTTTACCACTAACTTTTATTTAACCAAAACTCATTGCATTCTTGAGTAGACAATAACACAAACATATTTTATGCATTTAATAGATCACGCTACAATTTCCTCCAACCTATGCATACATCTCATGATATGAACTACAAAAACCA
>NW_021368054.1:0-265 GCF_001605985.2 Dendrobium catenatum
TGAGCATTTACAAAAATGATGTCTCTTATCAAAACATAATTATAATAAACCTATTTTCAATAAAAAAAATAAACATCATATGGCTTTTGAATTATGATTTAAAATTATTTGTTTAAGAATTTTTTATAAATTAATTTCATCACATTGAAATTCTTTTGAGCTTAAATTTATCCACAAGTTGATAAAGTTTCTTTATAAATATTGATGTTTAATCTCATAATCATTATATTTAAATTTATAATAATTGTTATGATTATAAAGATAT
>NW_021368055.1:0-221 GCF_001605985.2 Dendrobium catenatum
AAATAGAAGATCTCAAAATGAGCTCATTAATACAAGATGCTGACATTATCGTCCAGTAAGATACTAATATCATCCTGTACGATCAGTGCAATTTAAGCCCAATCAGCCAGGACGATTTGAGACGTTCAGAAGAAGTTTGTTCATATCGTCCAGGACGATATATTATCGTCCAGGACGATATATTATCGTCCAGGACGATATATTATCGTCCAGGACGATAA
>NW_021368056.1:0-252 GCF_001605985.2 Dendrobium catenatum
TTCGAATATGGACCTTGGATCCATGTTCACTTCAAAGGCAGGAGAAAAAAACAGAGGGAACGTTGCTAGGAAGGGACTGAAAGTTGATAGACTCGGCAATTCTATCAAGGAAGACAACAATCTGAAGAATAATGTACAGTTTGATAGAAAAATAATGGTAAATAAGAAGGATAATGTTGAGGGAAACAATGTCCTGGCTCCAGAAAGTAGGGATGGACATGAAGAATCTGTTGGAAAGGAGAATTCGGAGAC
>NW_021368057.1:0-341 GCF_001605985.2 Dendrobium catenatum
CCTAATCTTCTCTCAAACCAATTCAATACTTTTTTTACTCCAAAGCTAATAGCATTTCCTCCACTTTATCAAATAGTGGCTTTTTGCTTTTCCCCTTGAAAGCACTAACGTGAATACTTCTCCTCTACTTTGGTTTTCTTTTTTAAAATCTTATTTTGCACTTAATTATGTTAGCAACTATGAATAAAAGGTTAGTATGGATGACATTGCATGATAAAATCATTATCATGTTTTGCATTTAGTTATTTACTTATGCTAATTATTATCATTATCTAACATAATTAGTCAGTGTTAAATAATGTTGTTAGCTATGTTTGTTCCTATATGTGTGTGTGTGTGTG
>NW_021368058.1:0-319 GCF_001605985.2 Dendrobium catenatum
TGTGTGTATAATGCTTGTACATAATATTGAATGTAGTGTATAATGCTTGTATAAATTTATATATAGTATGTATAATACTTGTACAGAGCATGTATATAGTGTGTATAATTCTTATATATACTGTGTAGAAACTTCTACATAGCATTTATAATGTTTGTACATAGCATGAACAAATTTGTATATAGCATGTATAAAATTATACATAACATGTATAAAATTATATGTAGCGTGTATAATATTTTTAAATAACATATATAAACTTTTACATAGTGTGTATAATGCATGTATATAATGTGTATAAACTTATACACATTGTATA
>NW_021368059.1:0-223 GCF_001605985.2 Dendrobium catenatum
TGACAGTGCTTTGCAGTATTCATGCAATCGTCGATCATTGTAGGCCAAAAGTATCCAAGTCTTTTAATCTTTAATTTCATTTTTGGACCCGATTGATGTGCACCGCACAGTCCTGAATGAACTTCGTTAATAATTTTCATGGCTTCTCGCTTGTTCAAATAGCGCAGCCACATATGATCGAAGGAACGACGGTACAACAAATCGTTAACTAGTGCATATGATA
>NW_021368060.1:0-497 GCF_001605985.2 Dendrobium catenatum
CCATGCTCTGATACCAAACTGATGTAGAACGAAAAACGGCTTTGCTAGGATAAGGACCACCTCTCCAAATTCTGCAGGAAATTCAGTTTTCTCTGCCCAAAACCTGAAAAGAATCTCAAATTTCCAAAAAAAATCTGAGAGAGAATTCTCAGATTTTAGTGGTTGGGAATTTCATGGCGATGAAGAAAGAACTCTCCGGCCGTCTCGCTAAAGGTCTCGAACGTCGTCGAAGAGAAAGAAGTTTCTCTTGTATGGAAGATGGAAGAAACTCCAAGTACCTTCTAACCAAAATCTGGATGGTCCTTCAGAAAATCTGAAAGATTTCAGCTTTTCTCTAAGAAATCTGAGAAGAAATTTCTCTCTCAATGCTGGGAAAAGGGATTAGAGGTAGCACACGTTATGGAAGTAATCCACATGTGAAACCAAGGTGGAGAGGAAGTATGAGAGGGAGGGAAGATATGGGGGGCAGAGGGGGAAGGCCGGCGGGATTGAGGAGG
>NW_021368061.1:0-266 GCF_001605985.2 Dendrobium catenatum
CTACGCTTCTCTCTTTTCGCTGAATCGCTTGAGAAATATCGAACCTGCAAACAACGAGAAGGACCTGTAAACTTTTCGAGCGCGGATCACATTGGGTTTGGCCTATAATCGGAGACGGCCAAGGATTATAGCATCTTTTATTTTCTTAAATAGCTCATTAAAAAAAATTTAAGTTTATAAATACTATAATATTCAAAATCAAAGAAATAGACTCAAAGTTTTTTTAATCAATTATATATTTAATATACTGTAAAACAAATTATAAA
>NW_021368062.1:0-477 GCF_001605985.2 Dendrobium catenatum
TTAAAATCAGCTTTTTTATCGTATATCAGTCAAAAAATGTTTGTCCTTGTCGCTCTAATGTCTCTTTGGTTTGGAGGAAATTTTGGGGTGATTCTAGGGCTTCCTCCTCCGTGCGCTAGTTTAATCTTCCCGTATATGTTTCTTTCAATTTTTTTTTTCCTCTTGCTTTTATCGATCTCTAGTCTCACTCCTTATCATTTTGTGGTTTCATGGTTTCTCGGTGTTGGGGGATGATGACCCCTTATCATCGAACCCGATATCTTCCTCTATTACTGAGGGGAAAACATGATCTTTCAAAGATGCATTAGCTAGCTCTTCTTCTTATGCCGCAAACCTGAAATTTGTGCAGTATTCTTTCAAGGGCTGCCCTGTGCTTTTGTTCGAAGACTTGGTTTTTGACCAGCTAACTGCACCTTATGCTTTGACACATGTAGGTAAAATTTTCTTGAGACATCCAAACCTGGATGTGATTCGAAC
>NW_021368063.1:0-448 GCF_001605985.2 Dendrobium catenatum
AGGTACTACTCAAGGAAGAACCTCTGTATTTGAAAGACTATCCCAACCTGAGGCCCTTACTGCAAAGAGGGTTGTCGCTGGAAGAAAAATCTCTGTGGTGACTGCAAACACCACCGCCCTGCCCAGAGAGCCTGATGCACCTGGGAGGTATGATAATGAAGCTTCTTCATCTGGAGGAAGGCTTACTAGAAGGCAAAGGAGGAAGAGAAATGCAGAGCTGCGAGCTCAGCAGTTACCTGTACCAGTCCATCCCTCCAATCTGCCAGCACCAGAATCAAAGATCAATATCCCCACTCAGAATAAGTTCGCCAATCTAAAGTGGATAAAAAGAAATAGCTCTTCTGGTGAGCTCAAGAAATCTTTTTGGGAGCGTCAGCCTGAAGTCCCAGCCCCTCAGAAGATAAGAGAGCCTGAACGTCTGTCTGCCAGGGTGCATCGAGTTTTGAAG
>NW_021368064.1:0-274 GCF_001605985.2 Dendrobium catenatum
TCATAAACTAATCATAATTAACAAAATTTAATTATAATTAATTATTTTTAATTGTAATTAATTATTATTAATTATAATCTAATCATAATTAATTTAGCTTAATTATGGTTAATTATCTTTAATTATGATTAATTATTAATTAATTATTAATTGATTATAATTATTTAAATCTAATTATAATTGATTCTAATTAATAAAATGAAATGTTACCCCCTCCACTCTCTTACTTCGACATTCGTGTCGGACCGGCAAACCACCTAAGCACGCCTCTATT
>NW_021368065.1:0-306 GCF_001605985.2 Dendrobium catenatum
ATGCATTACAATAATCCAATATTTTCTTCTAAGGCTTATTCTACACAAGTAGGTTTTATCATAGAGATTCTAAGGCATATTGTACACAAGTAGATTTTATCATAGAGATGAAAGTTTAATGGTTAACTTCCTTTCTAAGACCATATCTACTCCTACCCTCTATGTATGGGTCTCTTAAGAAAAGTTATATAGGGTGACTAAATATGTGTCACGACCCAACCTGATCGGAACGAATCCCATCGCGTTGAGTTAAGACGGATGAATCCAGAATCTAGCTTTGGAATTTATTTTCAAATTTTCTTCCAA
>NW_021368066.1:0-207 GCF_001605985.2 Dendrobium catenatum
ACATTTGCTGTAACAATGGAGAGGTTGTGCTAGCTCCGAAAATTGTTCCATATCAACTATATGAATTATTCACCTCATGTTCACCTAATTCAAAACAATTTAGAAGTAAGATTAGAGCATATAACAATATATTTGCATTTACATCTTTCGTAGCTCATATACATAAAAAGTTGGCAAATGCAATACAAGAAATTTACACATTCAGAG
>NW_021368067.1:0-230 GCF_001605985.2 Dendrobium catenatum
GCCTACTAGCACGAGCAAGGGGGGCGTGCAGTGGCCCAAATATTTGTTTTCTTGTATCGCCTTATAGAGGCAGCTACAGTACCGTCTTAAAGAGGTAGTAGAATCTTTTAAAATTATTTATTTATTTATTTTAAAAAGAAAAAAAATTATTTTTGGCCCAAAAAATTTCTAAAAAATAAGATTTTTTCTCTCAATTATCCCTTAAGAAATCTATAAATATCCCCATTATG
>NW_021368068.1:0-303 GCF_001605985.2 Dendrobium catenatum
TTCTGGATGGCATAGCTTTTAAATAGGCGTGAGATCGAGGGCGAAGAGGGAGTGGTCGAATGGACGGCCGATATTGAATTCTTCGATCGTGCACCATTCATTGGACATTTGAAGGACTTAATGATGTCAGAATTCGGTGATCTCAGGTTTTTTATATTCGTCTCGCCGAGTCGTTCGACTCGAGTATAAGCTCGTTAAAATCATAGTCGGTTTGGTTCGTATTTCCAAGACGCTCAGTTTGACTATAAGCTCGCTGAAATTAGAGTTTGGGTGCTTCCGGATTTAATTTTTAAATTTTCCGGG
>NW_021368069.1:0-269 GCF_001605985.2 Dendrobium catenatum
AGATTTCTTTTTCATAAGAGTGAATTGTTTGAGGAATCCATAAATTTTTCAACTTGGATTTAAAGAAAACTAGGGATTGAAATAATTTCTATGCAAAGTGATCATGGAGGAGAATTTGAAAAATGAAAGATTTAAAAATTTTTGTACAGAAAAAGGGATTGATCACAATTTTTTTGCATCTATAACCCCTTAACAAAATGGGGTAGTTGAGAGGAAAAACATAATATTAATTGAAGCCGCCCGAGCAATGTTGGCAGAATACTCACTTC
>NW_021368070.1:0-302 GCF_001605985.2 Dendrobium catenatum
ATAGTAATAAATGCTTGTAATGCTTCTCTCCCTCGATGTTTGAGCCAACGTCATCGACCCCGCCAAGGTATAACTCCTAAACCCTAAAACTCCGAGAACCCGTTTCAACGCGTTTTTCGAGACAAAACGACCACCTATACACGCTTTTCTTAGCGTGGTGGGAGGACGTGCGTCCTGACGCTTGCGACGAAGCGGGTAATCACCTAATCTCTTCTTCGAAGTTCGTATCGCCACGGATTTCCCCGCCTATACACACTTTTCTTAACGTGGTGGGATGGGAACCCGGTGCGATGCGTAAGACG
>NW_021368071.1:0-478 GCF_001605985.2 Dendrobium catenatum
GGTTTTCAGGTTCTGGGAAGGGGAAGGAAGTCCAGGAATAGAAGTTCAGAGTCTGATCCCATATAGGTATTATGTACTTTTGATTTTGTACAGTCGTGGCTTTTTTGTTCTGCTTTTTTTTCTGTCTGAAAGCCATGAGCTGTATTTGTATATGATTCTTTTGAGAAAAAGACAGATGATCTGTTCCGCTGCATTTGATGTTTATAGTAGCTCTGTGTGTGTCTGTTTCTAAGTATAATCTTTGGAAGAAAGTTCTGAAATAAATTCCAAAGCCAGATCCTGGAATCAGTTCAGTTCAGGCACCACGACCCGATGCGAGCAAGATCCGTCTCGGTCGGGTTGGGTCGTGACAAGCCTTTTTAGTGGTATCAGAGCAATGGTTTTGGAATTTGGAATTTGAATTGTAAGACAGAGCTATAGGAAGTTATCTGAGTCTGTCTAGGGTAGTTTTGGTTTGTCCGGATTTTTATTGTGTTGT
>NW_021368072.1:0-322 GCF_001605985.2 Dendrobium catenatum
GGGGGAGAGAGAGAGAGATAGCGGGAGCAAGAGAGAGAGCAAGAGAGAGAGAGATATAGAGAGGGAGAGAGAGAGATCTAGAGAGAGAACGAGAGAGAGAACGAGAGATTAAGAGAGAGAGAATGAGAGAACAAGCAAAAGAGAGAGAAAGATAGAGAGAGAGCTAGAGGGAGAGAGAGAGGGGGAGAGAGAGAATAAGGTAGAGAGAGAAAGAGAGAGAGAGCTCGAGAGAGAGAGAGAGAGAAAGAGAGAGAATGAGTGAGAGAGAGAGAGGGAGAGAGAGAGCTAGAGGGAGAGGGAGAGACAGGGAGAGGGAGAGACA
>NW_021368073.1:0-242 GCF_001605985.2 Dendrobium catenatum
GTATTGCTAAGGATTTGCTCGGTATTGCTAGAAAAAATTAAGTACAACTCAGTATTTGCTCAGGATTTGCTCGGTATTGCTAGGGATTTTGATAGGAAATACTTGATTTCAAGTATTCCCTAATGGCTTTAGCAACAAATCACGAAGCAAACTGCTGTCCACAGCAGGAAATCAGCCAAAAATAGTGGAAAAAGAGGGAAAAATCGTAGAAGATGAGGAGAAAAGACTTGTATTTCACTAGA
>NW_021368074.1:0-325 GCF_001605985.2 Dendrobium catenatum
CAAATATATACATAGTGTGTATAATGCTTTTACATAATATGTATAAACTTATACATAGTGTATATAAACTTATATATTTCATGTATAAACATGAACATAGTGTGTATAACACTTTTATATATCAGGTACAAACTTGTACCTATTGGGTAAAATGCTTGTACATAGCATGTTTAAAATTGTATAATTTATATATAATGCTTAATTGTACATAAAATACATAAACTTGTATATTATGTGTATAATACTTATACATACCATATACATAGTGTGTATAAGGCTTATATATAACGTGTATAAACTTATACATAGTGTGTATAATTTTTAT
>NW_021368075.1:0-434 GCF_001605985.2 Dendrobium catenatum
TCTTACTATTTTTTAAAATATTTTGAATGGCAAATTCGCCTCTTATAGGCGGATATTTCATATTTGTTGACTGGTGCATTGTTGATGAACTGTAGCCCTTTATTTCTCCATATTTTGTATGCTGGAGCTTTCTCTCATCTTTTTCAGGCTCTTTATTTTTTTTTTAATTTCCATTTTTCAGTAAAATTGAGCAATTACACACAACAAACAGTAACAGTTACTGAATAGCAGAGAATCTGTGCATATATATAATGTCGCATTAGAAATTTTATCACAGATTTGAAAACTAATACGAAAATAATAACAGGTTGGAAGCTACTCTGATAGATTCCTTGAACCAAATGTGTAGTCCTTGATGCATCTGGTTCACTTTATATCCTTTTCGAATCCTTGGAAACCAAATTCCGAAGGCACACAGAAGATACACGCAAGTG
>NW_021368076.1:0-358 GCF_001605985.2 Dendrobium catenatum
CGGTCAATATTGATTCATTCAATCATATAGCCTTCATTAAGTATTTAAGTGTCTTAATGATATCGAAATTAAGCAATCTTGGGCTCATTGGATTCATCTCATTGAGTCATTCGATTCGATTATAAGAATGTCATATTTGGATATTATTTGGTCATCCAATTAATGCTTTGAAGCTTTCAAATATGCCCTTTTTTCAAGTATGCTTCAATTCCTTAATTTGGGCCTATTAGGGCTCGAATTTGACTTATTTTTATGTCGTTAAGTTTGTCTCATCAGAACGTCCATTTGACTATAATTTTGATGAAAGCAAAGTCTGGATGGTCCCAATTTTAATTTTAAAAGTTTTTTGTTCATATTT
>NW_021368077.1:0-318 GCF_001605985.2 Dendrobium catenatum
ACAAAGAAATAATAACTTCAAAAACTCAAATAAAAATGCAATGGGAAGTCTTCAAGCTCAATAATAACCGTTCACAAATTATCTACAGTTTATTGCCCTATAAGTAAGAAACACAAAGCTCTGAGTTAATTTGTTCGCCAACTCTTGTAGTTTGGTCAGGGGATAGATCAACTTCTGCAATTCCAACCTCCTCCCAAGTTTCACCAATTTGTTCAGGATTAAGCTATATTTTTGGATTCTCCAGTAAAAGTGGCATCAACATTTTCAGTAGATGGATCATTATCTGATTTTTTCAAAGCTTAGAGAACCATCAACATC
>NW_021368078.1:0-212 GCF_001605985.2 Dendrobium catenatum
AAAAAAAAAAAAGAGAGAAATAAAACAAGTAGCTCAATTGACAAAGGTATCCATGAACAAAGCAGAGTAGTGTTCTTCATATTATAGTACATGAATCCCCCTAGTGATCACAGTTGTGTTTCCTTGGCCATTCTGAAATGCAACATAAACATCTTAGAAAGTATAAATTATTACATTATAGTTCAACTAAGACAATGGCTGGCCAAAAAATC
>NW_021368079.1:0-313 GCF_001605985.2 Dendrobium catenatum
CTTGTTCTATGGAAACATAGAATTGCATCATTCAAGGCAACTGTAACTTCCAAATAGTGTATTATTGGTGAACTTATTACTCCCAAAGGCAAGATAGTTAAATTTTGCATTGTTTATGGTAACAAAAACTTGTATAAAAGAAGGAAACTTTGGGAAATGATTGAAGAACACTTGAACAGTGAAGATCATTGTTTAGTTGGAGGCAATTTCAATTGCCTTGTTAACAGCAGTGAGAAAATTGGGGGAAAAAATTTGTTTTCTCCCAAGGCCCACAATAAATGAAGGAATTCATGACCAACAATGACTACCATGA
>NW_021368080.1:0-620 GCF_001605985.2 Dendrobium catenatum
CGAGTGGAGGCCGGGGCCGAATTTTCGGAGCCCACAGTCGTTCCAAACGAAGCCTTAGGATTACCAATTCTAACATAAAAAATGTAATGATAAGATAAAAGAGGATTGCTATGAATTGATCATATAACAAATATCACAAAATGGATGAAACTATGCGAAACATAAAGATGCAGTAAAGTGCAATGAGCAAATGAACAAAAACGCTCAAAACAAAATAGACATAAAATAAAGAAAATAGGTACATCTATTTTGATATAAACTATACACAAATGGGAATCCTCATATATGATGATTATTAAAGCAAATACAAGTAGAATAGAGATCATATGAACAGCCGATCAAATAAAAAACCCTTAAAAAAAATATTGTATGGTTGTCAATATATTTAAAATCTTTCTAGTAAAAAAGAAACTAATACAAAAGCACTATATATTCACCACCAGCACTAAAGCAGATAAATAGGTTCTATGCATACTGACTTGAAAGTAGATTTTCATGTGCTCTAGAAGGCAATGGAAGTTTAATATTACATTCAGCCAAAAAATACAAGATATTTTCTTCTAGTAAAAATTTCTATCACCCATTTTAATATTTTGGAACTTTAAATTGAATCTTAAGAG
>NW_021368081.1:0-338 GCF_001605985.2 Dendrobium catenatum
TAGTTTCCAAACTTTGCTTCCTACTAAAGCTGTTTGTAACAGGATTGGAAAAATTTATAATAAGTTTTTTTGGAAAGGGAATAGTAGCAATTCTAAAATCCATTGGTCGTCTTGGAATAATTGTTGTGATACTTTTGAAGAAGGGGCTCTGGGTTGTAAGTCTTTGAAGGATTTGGCTTATTCTTTTTCTTTCAAATTATGGTTTAGTTTATGTAATAACTTGAGCCTTTGGGATAAATTTATGAATGTTAAGTATTGTGGGGGGAAGCATCTCACCACATGTTGTTTTAATAAAGGTAATTCTAAAGTTTGGCATCATCTTTACAAAGTCAAGTGGG
>NW_021368082.1:0-294 GCF_001605985.2 Dendrobium catenatum
CTCCTTCAATGATTCTCCCACATTTTGGCGGATCCCGGAGAGGTGGGAAGAATCCTTAGTAATTTTTCGATTGGCCATAAATTGTTCGACGAATACTTTGGCCAATTTGACAAAAGAGGAGATTGTTCCAGGTGGAAGCGAGTAAAACCACGTTCGGGCTTGTCCTTTAAGGGTGGCGGGAAAGACCTGGCAAAGGAGCGCGTCTGATGCTCATTGAAATTGTAATATCAAAAATCTGCTCCAGGATCGTCCAGGACTATCTGGATCGTCCTGGGACGATCAGTTGTAAATCTG
>NW_021368083.1:0-423 GCF_001605985.2 Dendrobium catenatum
AGATTAATTTTGTAAACCTACATATTTGAACATAATTTAATATGTTGGGTTTCAAAATCTGATAAAGACCCATTTAGTTCCAAACTGAATTCAACTCTAATTTTGATTTTAAAGTCAAAATCTGGGCTTTGACATTTCATCCCAAGTCGATTGGCGAAATGAAAGAGTTAAGCCCAATTTTTAGATTTTTCATATCAATGTTGTGAACCTACATGATTGAGTGAAACTCAGTCTGTTGAGTCACAAACTTTGAAGAAGATCCACTCGACTTTAATCTCAAATTCAAATTCAATATCAAGCCAAATTCGATCTTAAAATTAAACTTGAGTTTGATTTCAACTTTAAATTCAACCTTAAATTTGATTTTAAAATTCAAATTCAAACTTTGACATTTTGCCCCAATTCAATTGGTGTAACGAAAGA
>NW_021368085.1:0-671 GCF_001605985.2 Dendrobium catenatum
TTAATTCAAAAGTAGGATAGTCAAGGCAGATTGAAAGACAAAGGACTACAGGAGCGAGAGTATATCGTGAAAGATCTATGATTAGGGACGTGATAGAGTTGTCAGTGGTAACCATATCGAGATTATTACATAAGGATCGATAACACCGACAATACCTACTCCAATGATGTGATGAGTGTATAACCCATAGTATAAGGAAGACATATAAGAACTTGAGAGTTTAACTAGTAAGAAATTTATTTTGAATGATTGATTGATATAATCTTTTATTGCATAAGTGAAGGACATATGATTGAATAAATTATATGATAGATATTGATTATTGATTTGGTGTGAAACATTAGACAAGCTTTTGATTTGTCTTTTACTTGATTTAAATATTTATATGGATTTATTTTAGAATGGATTTATTTTGTACTAGTTTGTGCTTGAATTTTAAGAGAAATATTGGAGGGATAATATTTTTTTAAGGTGGGTAGATTGTATCAACCCATTTTTTTTTTAAAATGACTTTAAACTGAAAAACTAAAATTTTATTTGAACTCGAGCACTATGACACTGAGCTAGAAGACACTGTGGTGCTAGGCCTTCAGGTACATCAGTGCAATAAATTGTTATTATGGAATTAAAGTCATTGTTCTACAATAATTCTTGATTCAACATGTTGTACT
>NW_021368086.1:0-1250 GCF_001605985.2 Dendrobium catenatum
ATGTTGTTTACAGATTTGGTGTACCACGCCGCATAATCTCAAACAACGGTACTGCATTCAAGAGTACAAAAATTTATAAATTCGTCGATCGGCACAAAATTGATTGGCGATATTCTTCCATATACAATCCAAGGGCAAATGGATTGGCGGAGGCCTTCAACAAGACGCTGGTGAAATTGTTAAAGAAGATTTTCACCAAGAATAAAAGAGAGTGGCATACGAAGATGACAGAAGCTCTATGGGCCTATTGTACAACTTATAAAACACCAACCAAAGCCACTCCTTATTCATTGGTGTTCGGTGTTGAAGCCGTACTGCCATTGGAGATTGAACTACTGTCACTTCGAGTAGCAATCCAGAATGATCTCACTCCAGAGCAAAATGCTCGTCTCAGAATGGAGGAGCTCGACGCACTTGATGAACGCAGGTTACAAGCCCAACAAAACTTGGAAATCTACCGAGGAAGAATGGCAAAGTCCTTTGATCGAATGGTGCGTCCTCGATCATTTCAAGAAGGGGAATTGGTCCTGGTGCTGAGAAGACCAATCATCCCACATCGAAAAATTGGTGGCAAATTTGTATCAAATTGGGAAGGCCCCTTCGTCATCGAGAAGGTGTACCAAGGAGGAGCATATCAGCTGATCGATCTGAACGGTCAGAGGCCCATGCCACCTATCAACAGTCGACATTTAAAGAAGTATCATGCATAAAAGTTTCATAACTAATGTATTTTGTGATGAACAAAGTTTTATATACATAGTTATCATAACATGCATATATTTATATTTTGAAATTCTCTTGTATGTCAAGAACGCATTTCAAAATCTCCCATCAGACTGGAGGCATTTTAAATATTTATTTGGGTCGACATCGCGCTGCGTGCCGGGATCCAAAAAAAAAAATTAAAATCTGAAAGATACAAAGTCTATCCAAGATGTCCCTACGAGACAGGGGGCATTTTAAATATTCATTTGGGTCGACATTGTGCTATACGCCGAGATCCCCAAATGAATATTTAAAATCTTATATTCTAAATCTATTCCATTCTGAAATATCCCTGCGAGACAGAGGGGCATTTTAAATATTTATTCGGGTCGACATCGCGCTACATGCCGAGATCTCCGAATAAATATTTAAAATTATCAATCCAGATATTCTTTTGTGCTAAAAAAAAATAAATACAAATATTTGTTTTCCAAAATATATGCAGGTGATCTTGCAAGAGTTAGAGACAACACCTTCTACAACAA
>NW_021368087.1:0-390 GCF_001605985.2 Dendrobium catenatum
TTTTTTTTTTTTTAGAGGAATCTATTGTTGATCTGTTGGATACTCCCTATTCTTTGACGCTAGTGGGTAAATTAGTTTTGAGGCGACTGAATCTTGATGTTATAAGTAAATTTTTCCTTAACCTAAAGCTTTCCAGATCACTTCATATTGGTTTACCTGATCAAAGACATGTTTCTATCCACCTTTCTAATGATCTTGATTATAGCAGTCTAAGAGATCTTATTACATTCAAGCGTGTCCAAGCCGATTGCTTAAATGAACTCAAGATTTTGATGTTAGGGAGGAATCGCCTATTGCTCCTATTTAGATTTCTTTTCCTAATTTGAGATTTTTATTTTTTAATTATCAAATCCTTTTTTGTATGGCCTCTATCTTTGGTCATCTATTATA
>NW_021368088.1:0-207 GCF_001605985.2 Dendrobium catenatum
ACATTTAAAACGAATTAATTTTGATCGTCTGTACGAACTTTTGTTCGTATGTACGATCGGTCAAGTCAAAGGTCTGTACGAAGGGACGCATCGTAAGTTGTGTTGATTACGAAAAGCCGTTACATTTTGGACGAATTTGATCATCTGTACGAAATAATGTTCATCCAGACGAACGATTATTTTCGTCCAGGACGAACCTTCTTCGTC
>NW_021368089.1:0-250 GCF_001605985.2 Dendrobium catenatum
ATGTTTTTCTTTATGAATAAATTTGGTAAAAAAAAAAAAATCTTTATGAATAAATCATTTATGAATAAAAACTATCATGAATGAAATTAGTGTAGCTCTTATTTATCATATTATTTTCAGCTTAATTTCTGCCAAATGATGTTCTCAAAGCCCTAATTTTGAAGCCTTTACCTGGCAGGCTTGCTACTAGGGATTATTGAAGGTCTTCTTGGTTTTTATAACGCTTAATCTTACAGTCCTATGCTAGTAG
>NW_021368090.1:0-919 GCF_001605985.2 Dendrobium catenatum
AATCAATCCTATTCCTACCAATGCCCGCCCGATCTGAAAATCTGGCGCTGAATTCCGCTACCTACTCCATATGACATGTTGTCATTGAGAAGGGAAATCCAAAATATAATCCCATTTCCTCTCCTCTAGCCACTCCCATCTACTCCTCACGCAAAGTATTCTTCCTATCCCTCTGCTTTCTACTCATCTCCATCTATTCTCGCCCCAAGACCAGTCACCTTTGTCATCCCTCTACTACTAGCACCGAGCAGCCTCCCTCTATTCCAATCAGCCCACTTTCAGCCACTTCACTAAAGCCTCCACACTTAGCTAAATTTCCAGAATGATTCCTCTTGAGCCCAATAAGCCAAAGCCCTTTTCTGGTTTTCCTGTATACATTCACTCGCTAGCTTCTCAGCTTAACTAACTAGCTAGCTCAATGCGTCTTCCCATCCCTTCCAGCCATCAAACCTAACTCAACAAGCCTTCTCACCTAACCCAAATCAGCTCTCTTTCTCCTTCTATTATTTTTATTGTTGTTATTAGTTTAGAAGGAAAAAAAAAGCAAAAAAAAGAGAAAACAAAGATTAAAAAAAAAAGGAAGAGAGAATTTTGTATTATTTGATCCCTCATACTCTTGACTCTGTTGCATCTCGTGCAAATATATAATGCTCGCTAATCCAAAAATATATAATAATAATGATAAGAACCTCACAATTTGAAGAACTGTGCCATTGTTTCTTTGATTTGCCAATAATATTTAGTTTGAAGCCCCCGCATCATTGTATCTTTTATACATGCGAGAAGATTTAATCTGTTGATCTCACACCATCATGACTTTGATTCTGGTGAAAAAAATAACAAGTGCCATCCCAACCTCCCTTTATAGGGAGGGCACATCACGAAGTTATCAGATTTTTTAGAAAAATATGTATAATAA
>NW_021368091.1:0-206 GCF_001605985.2 Dendrobium catenatum
GTTTGGGTATGTTTGAAGATTGAATTAATTTGGATTTAAATTGAATGAAGTTTGAGATTTGAACTGATCAAGGGTAGGGATTAATTTGAGGTTTGATTTGATCAAAGGTAGGGATTGATTTGAGTCTAGATTGGTTCTAGGATCTAGAGGGGTTCTAGGATCTAGGATTTAGAGGGGCTCTAGAATTTGGGATATAAAAGAATCCT
>NW_021368092.1:0-1238 GCF_001605985.2 Dendrobium catenatum
ATTTGTAACTTTGGGGTTACAAATCAAGAGGGATTATCACTGAACTTTTATATTCAATGACGGACATTTAGTTTGCTAAGTTTTGATTAAGCAAACATAAGAGGATGATGCGTAGATTTGGCCTACACATCAAGGATTCTTTGTAGTTGGATCAAACTCATAGCTTTTAGGCTAAGGTTGGGAGGATTCCTTAGATTTTTTGGAGTCGAAGGAAAAGAAGGATGACTTATAATTTTGGTTACAAGTCATCAAGAGTTATATGGACTTTTGGGTGTCCAAATAACGAAATCCTTCCGTCCAACTTGGGTTGGAGGAGAAGAGGCGCAACTTGGAAGCTACAACCCCATGAACATTCTTCGAACATTTGATGTTCAAAGAGGAATATACATTCTCATAACTTGATTTAAGAGAATGAAAATATCTTCCTACAACCTTTGAGTTGTAGGAGGGAAAATTCTCTACAATTTTTGTTTGCAGAGAAGAGAAGGAGAGATGCAATTGGAGATTGCAAATCAAAGAGAGTTCTTTGGACATTTGTTATCCAAAGAGGGGAATGTATTCTTTTAATTTATATTTAGGAAAATGGAAGAAAGCTAGTAGTTTCTCCTTTGCTTGATATAAAATTATTTGTTGAATTTGGTTCAACAAACAAATGATTTTGAATTGAATTACTTGTTGACTTTGATTCAACAAATAGGTGACTTTCATATGTTTAATTCACTCAACATGGGTTGAATGGATGAGATCTTTATACAACTCTTGAGTTGTAGAAAGAAAGGGAACTTCTCTACAAATTTGGTTTGTAGAGAAGAAAGGGAGAAATGCAACTTGGAGGTCGCAAAGTGTAAGATATTCCTTGAACATTTGGCGTTCAAAGAAGGGGATTTATCCTTCCAATTTGAGTTTGGGAGCATGAAGATAGATTTAAATACTCTCCTACAATCTTGACTTGTAGGAAATAGGGAGGAAGATGCAACTTATGGGTTGCAAGTCCAAGAACGTTCTTTGAACATTTGGTGTTCAAAGAGACGTACATATTCTCCTAACTTTAGAGTTCTAGGGGAATGAGATGATTTTCCTACAACTTTTGGGTTGTAGAAAAAAGAAGCAACAGGCAAATTTTGAATTGCATGTTGAAAGGAATTCCTTGGACATTGAGTGTCCAAGGAGGAGCATTCATTTGCTTAATTAGTGGCTAAGTAAATGAGGAAGATTAGGATTTGAATCCTATGTCCAAA
>NW_021368093.1:0-252 GCF_001605985.2 Dendrobium catenatum
ATAACATCCCTATAGATCCTCCTATTTTAAAATATCTATTTAACTTATGATGAAAAATCTTTTAATAATATTAGGATTATGTTTTTTTTAATTTTTTTTCCAAGCCATTTTTATTTCTTATATATATCCACAAACCAAAATAATACTACACCTGCTCGAATCGCTGCATCACACTACACCTGGAGCCTGGAGGTCAATGGAATTTCAGTACACGGAAAAACTGCCGGGATAAGAAAAGACTAGATACATCAA
>NW_021368094.1:0-214 GCF_001605985.2 Dendrobium catenatum
AGTATGATTGGTTAATTATCTAATCTTAACAGGATGCTCTAATTACGATTTCTATTTTTAACTCATTATCTTGGATGACTTAAAATCATCTTATATGATATGATGAAAAATAGAAAAACTCTAACTCACCAAATTTCTCCCATCGACTGTATTTGTATAAGGTTACCTAGCTTCAAGATCCATCACAGTACATTTGATTTAAGAAAAGGTAAAA
>NW_021368095.1:0-956 GCF_001605985.2 Dendrobium catenatum
AGTAGTTTTTATTTTTGTCCACCTCGGCAAACTATTGTAGATGGTGGATGAATTTTACTTTAAGTGGGTTGATGAATTTATTTCATTTTAAATATTTTTGGGATTTTGAGATTTTTGAAATTTTCTGGGATTTTTGGTGGAGCTTTGGAGTATTTGAAATGGACTTTTTGGAGACACTTGAAAGTATTTGGGAACCCCTCCGGTTGAAATCTGCATTCAACACGGCCATCATCGGCGTGTTCGGGGTCATTTCTCTTTTGTTAATTGAATCTTGTCAACTCTATCGAATTATCAATAGACGATCAGATTTCATATGTTTTATGCCTTTATTAGGGAATTCATATTGTTATAGACCCTTGAAGGCCTAATATGAATGTATTAAAACAAATATACCGATCACCATCACCGTATACTTGTTTGATTATTCGAACCCTGTCGACTTCTATTGACCCATATAGAAGGATCGGGTTCGAACTTGAATTCACTTATTGACCCGCGCAACATCCCTGAACGTCACATGAGTACCAATAACATATTCGCCAGGGCCCATGCGGGTGTTTGGGGGCATTTTATAATTAAACCCTGTCGACTCCTTTTTACCTGCTAAGGAGGATCGGGTTTAAAATTTGATAACCCGCGCAGCATCTCTAGACGTCACGTGTGTACCAATAACACGCTCGCCGAGGCCCGTGTGGGTTTGGGATTGTATTTTCCCCTGTAGTGTATCTATGTGTATACAGATTACAGTGCACGTGCAAGAGATACTTTGAAATAATTGTAGTTGTGCATATAACTATTGTTTGGATGCACACAACTTTTCATTTAAGAGCTTATACAGGCCTTCTGTCCGCTAGTACGAGTGTTGCGGATCCGGTGGCGTGGCGTAGCAGCTTCTAAGTAGAGTTATTCGCTGCTCGTATAGGTAGACTGTCGTACACTACTCGTTGCATTCTACG
>NW_021368096.1:0-539 GCF_001605985.2 Dendrobium catenatum
TAATGTGATGTTTTTTGTTGATTGTTACTATTGAACAATTTCTTTTAATGTTATAAACTGTTGTGAAACTGTTATGAATTTGTTATAAAATGTTGATATATTGAAATATTACTATTGAAATGTTGTGGAATTGATATTTGTATAGGTTTGCAGGTGTGGAAATTTGATTATTGGCTGGGAAGGCAATTTTTTTTTGTCAATGCTACAGGTTTCCAGCGGATTTTACTTCGGAACTTCACCGGAAAGGATGATACAACGAATTGTATCGACCGTTTCGACGCCTTCGTTTCGTTGGAAATTATCAACGCACGTTCCGGCGCTATGTCCGCCGCTTATTTTCGTCGAAGACTTTGCGCCGAAAACAAAACTGTTGGTTGTTTACGGCGAACTTGCGGTGTTTTGTCCGCCGGTACTTACCGGCGGAAGATACGACATAAACTTACCGGTGCATATGGCGCCGAAATTTATCGGTTGGAAGTCGTCGGCACCAATCCGATTTTTTGCGCCGGTAATACGTCGGAACGTGCGCCGGAAAGTTT
>NW_021368097.1:0-227 GCF_001605985.2 Dendrobium catenatum
TTACAAATACTCTTTTAACCACTACCTGGTGCGACAGAGAACCATCGTCCTTTTACACAATCCACAGTGTTGGCAGAGAACCGTCCTTCCTTTCACACTCTCCTAGTGTAGGCAGAGAAACCTTCATCTTTTCACATTCTCCTAGTGTGGGCAGAGAACCCTTCGTCTTTTCACTCTCCTAGTGTGGGCAGAGAACCCTTCATCTTTTCACACTCTCCAAGTGTCAG
>NW_021368098.1:0-213 GCF_001605985.2 Dendrobium catenatum
ATAATGTATGGATTCCAAACTCTGGGGTTTTACCCTCTGAAGTAAGTAACGACCATCACAATTCATCCGAGGAAAAGGACTTCCAAGATGATGACCCACATACGGAAGTAGGTCACGAAGAAGATGTTATATTTCCAACAGCTTTCCAAAGATCTCAAACTTCAACCACATTACTGAAAAGGAAGAGAGTTAAACCAGTTAGGTTAGCAGGGA
>NW_021368099.1:0-206 GCF_001605985.2 Dendrobium catenatum
GGATGATCCTATCCCTTCCTCCCAAGAGCAGCCTAAGAAAAAAGGGAAAGGCCCTCAGCTGGAAGTTGATTACAATGTGTTGGTACATCTAAGAAAAATTTCTTCTCTTCTTAGTGTCTATGATGCTTTGATGTTGTCACCTGACTTGAGAAAGACACTGGTAAAAGCCTTGCTTGAACCAGAGACCTATCAAGCATTCTTTACTT
>NW_021368100.1:0-368 GCF_001605985.2 Dendrobium catenatum
AAAAATTAAGTGAACATATTCTCCAAACACTTAAAACAGCTTCTTCAGACAAAAATATCTTTGGTTTATTTTATTTTATTTTTAGTTATCATATAAGATATTTTTATAGATATATGATTGTACATTTTTTTAATTAAACGTTATTTATTGTATAAATTATTCTGAAATATCACCTAGCATATATTTTAATTTTTATATTATTCATCAAGTTTGTGAAAATCGGGCTGGACAACGAACCGGAAGAATGATAGGTTTATGATTCGATCGGACGAATCAGGGTTGAACATGAAGACATAAAAAATAATAATATTTTAATTAATAATTTGTAAATATTTTAAAAATAATTGATATTAATTCTCTAATTAAAA
>NW_021368101.1:0-340 GCF_001605985.2 Dendrobium catenatum
TACGGACATATATCAAATCAGAACAGATACGGAACAGATCAAACAAAACTGTACGGAAACAGAAGTAATATCAAATCAGATATCAGATAGTATTGTAATTAATAGCTAAATTCCCTGACACTAACAGAATCTCTACGGATTCTGTCCCCTTATGCCTTCCTTTGTGCTCGCGACACCAGAACAGATGTGCTTATAGCACCAGAACAGATGTGCTTATAGCACCAGAACAGAATTCATCGGATCCCAAACAGACCAGATATCAGATTTTAGATTAAGCTCATTTTAGATTTCCCAGACACTAACTGAATCTCTTAGGATCCAGGCCCCTTATAGCTCCCTT
>NW_021368102.1:0-417 GCF_001605985.2 Dendrobium catenatum
GTTTAGAGTGTTGGGTTTGGATTGATCTAAGATCTAAATTGATCATAGGGCCCTGAGACTAGAATAATCCTAAGATCTAGAGTCTAGAAGGAATCTAGGGACTAGTAAATCCTAGGGTTTAGGATCTAG
This sequence comes from Dendrobium catenatum, assembly GCF_001605985.2. Lineage (NCBI taxonomy): Eukaryota > Viridiplantae > Streptophyta > Magnoliopsida > Asparagales > Orchidaceae > Dendrobium > Dendrobium catenatum. The sequence continues at coordinate 130 of NW_021368102.1, forward strand.
GAAAGATCACAGTTGTTGCAAATTTAATTTTTGGTAATAGAATTTTGATGATAGTAAACATTCCTATTTATCTACTACTAACTTTCCTACTAACATTTCAAGTCCGCAAGATCAAGTGCAACTCAAGCTAGCTCAAGATTGGCTCAACTAGGACTTAGTCAGTTTGTAATCTTTTACCTTTTCTGGAGTCAATTATATCAATATGGGCCCTAGTGCAAAGTAACCTTGCGCACACACACTTGAGAGAAAATTTTTGATTATTTTAGAGTTCTTTATTTTTTATCATAC
>NW_021368103.1:0-250 GCF_001605985.2 Dendrobium catenatum
ACATAAAATAATATAATAATAATAATTTTTTTTTTTAAATATCAAAGGGGGTATTCTGTTGTAGCATTTTGAAATATATTTATAAATAGGAATATTGCTATAAAAAAAACAGCTTGAGGATTGTTAATGGAATAATATTTTTTTTAATGTTGATAAATTTCTCCGTATCGACTCTGCTCCCTAGAAGAAGAGATTATTATGTGCAGAGTCCGGACCGGAGAACTGTCTGATTTTTGTGAGTGTACATAGT
>NW_021368104.1:0-318 GCF_001605985.2 Dendrobium catenatum
GAAAAGAGTTATATGGCTTTAATTTGCCTTGCTTAAACTAGAATAGATGGTAGAAATAGAGCTATGATAACGTAAATAGAGGTGTCGATATTTGACAAAACTCAAGAGCCCCATCCGGAAAATCCGGCTTCGGGTTAGCCCATTTAACAAACGGGTTCAATTCAAGTTCTAGTTTTCAACATGTTTGAAAAATTGGGTTGAATTCAGGTAAACCTGCTAACCTGGAAAGGACCCATAAGTGACCCGCTAGTAGCACCGGGCTACCTGTGCTCGACCCCGCATTGGACTACATCCCACCTACACTTGACCATGCATCAT
>NW_021368105.1:0-220 GCF_001605985.2 Dendrobium catenatum
CAGAGGCACCCTCTGAGTATTGCACTAATACAATTAGTGACTCTCTTTTTGCACCCACAGCAAGGCGGACAAACCTTTACAACACACTCTTTTCACCACTCCCCGGTGCGGCAGAGAACCGTCCGTCCTTTTACACAATTCCAAGTGTTGGCAGGGAACCGTCCGTCCTTTCACACTATCCCCAGTGTAGGCAGAGAACCCTTCGTCCTTTCACACTCTC
>NW_021368106.1:0-212 GCF_001605985.2 Dendrobium catenatum
CAACCATTTGATTACTGTTTTCTGTTGCTTTCAAAAAAAATTTGTACTTAAAAGCTGTTTTCTATAATAGCTTTAAAAAAATTACTTTCTCTATAGCAACTTTTTTTTTTAATATATATATTACTTTCTCTATAGTGATGCAGAGCATCTTAGCTAAATTGTTCCTTAGGCATATATTAATTAGTTTGTTACAAATCTTCTAGAATCTTCTA
>NW_021368107.1:0-224 GCF_001605985.2 Dendrobium catenatum
TTTTTCCTTAGGGTTTGATGGAACAACTTGAGCTTCTTGCAATTTCCGGATCATCTCTTCCATTTCCCCAAATCTCTCCTCTAGGGATAGAAAATTTTCCCTCCATCGACGAAAGTTTCTCACCCACCTCCTCTTTCAATTGGCCCATCTCTCCCTCCAAAACTTCCACTTTCTTTGACGCCATGCTGTCTAGGATCAAGAGCTCTGATACCAACTTGGTACGT
>NW_021368108.1:0-414 GCF_001605985.2 Dendrobium catenatum
GTCTAACCTTCACTCTCCGCCAAGTTTTTACCCGACGCCGGACTTCTACCGGTTTTCGGACTCCTCTAGAAGTCTATTCGAAGATGGATTTCTTTCCATTGATGTACTTCTACCTGACGCTGTTCTTCTGATCTTCGTCGTCAGACTACAGTCCTTCCGACCTCCGTCGCCAGCCGATTACGGTTCTCCTGACTTACGTCGCCCGCCGACTATAGTCTTCTCGACATCCGTCGCCCGTTGAATACGGTCCTTCTGACTTACGTCGCCCGCCGACTACAATCCCTCCGACCTCCGTCGCTAACCGACTACGGTCCTCCTGACATACGTCACCCACCGACTACAAGTCTTCCGACCTCCGTCGCTCTCCGACTACGATCCTTCCGACCAAACGAACATGTCAATAAAGACTCTTTG
>NW_021368109.1:0-202 GCF_001605985.2 Dendrobium catenatum
CAACTAATGTAATTTGATCAGACATGATTTGACAAACGGGTCAGAAATTTAAATCCGAATTGACCCGCTAGTTTGGGTTGCAAGCAAGGCAGCAGGCGAGCGGGGGAATGGGCTAGCGAGGAGCGCGGGTGGGCGCAAGGTGCGCGACCAGAGAGGACGGGACAAAGGCATGAGCTCGAGTTGCGCAATGCAGGGAAGTGTG
>NW_021368110.1:0-677 GCF_001605985.2 Dendrobium catenatum
TTCTATCACATAAGAATGAGTCTTTCGATGAGTTTAGAACCTTCTTCACTTGGATCCAGAAAAAGCTAGGTTGTGAGATTTTGATCATCCATAGTGACCATGGGGGAGAGTTTGAAAATTAGAGATTTGGAGATTTTTGTGAGGATAAGGGGATTAGCCATAACTTCTCAACTCCTAGGATCCCTCAGCAGAACGGGATAGCTGAAAGGAAGAATCGGATATGAGTGGAAGACACTAGAGAAATGCTTACATAATATTCGCTTCCAAAATACTTTTGGGTTGAAGTGATTAACATAGCTTAATATGTGTTGAATAGGGTGATTATTAGAGCCAAATTAGATAAGACACCCTACGAGATCCTTAAGAGTAGAACACCAATTCTTTCCTACATTCATGTCTTTGGTTGTAAGGTTTTCATTCACTATAATGGGAAGTCTCACTTTGGAAAATTTTACCGAAAATTTGATGAAGGAGTGTTCTTAGGATATTCTAGTGTTGGGAAGTCTTTTAGGGTGTTTAATAAGAGGAAATTGGTGGTAGAGGAGACTACTCATGTAGTGTTTGATGAATTTGATCCTAGAAAGCCTAGAGTTGAGGATGATGATGTTGGAGAGATTACCACTGGATTAGAAAATTTGGAGAAGAGGGCAGACCCCCAAAATATTGAAGAAGAAGGA
>NW_021368111.1:0-302 GCF_001605985.2 Dendrobium catenatum
ATTTTTTCCTTTATAATTTTTGTATAAAATTGTATTTCAAATCTTTAAGCTTTAACATATACTAATGCTTGAATGTACTCATCTTTTTCTTTTTTGATATTTTTCATTTTTTCTCTTTAAGAACTATTCATAATTTTTTTTTATTTTTCATTTATGGAGTACATAATCAATAATTTTGAATATTAGCTTTTTCTTTTTGGATTCTCAAACAGTCTTAATAATTTTAATGTATGAACTTGATGAGATTACTAATTCCTTTTTCAGATTAGCTATGATTTTAAATTTTAATATATGATATCTAG
>NW_021368112.1:0-503 GCF_001605985.2 Dendrobium catenatum
GGAAAGTGCAACAGAGTTTTGCTTCCTACTAGACCAATAGACCAAAGACTGTCCAATGAATTGACAAGTTCCCGAAGTGCTTTTTCTGTCCACCTTACATCCTGCAAACTTAGAGTAAAAAAATCCAATAATCTCAAAAGAAGTGCTGTGTCTAGGGTACCAAATCCCTAATCCTTGTGTCCCCAAAAGGTATCTAAAAATTCTCTTAACAGTAGTCATGTGGGATTCCTTAGGGTCAGCGTGAAATATAGCACAAAGGAAAATACTAAACATAATATCAGGTCGGCTCGCAATCAAGTAAAGTAAGGATCCAATCATGCCTCTATACCTCTTCTGGTCAACAGATTTACCACTTGGGTCCTTATCCAATGGAGCACTAGAAGTCATGGGAGTGTTAATTGGCTTGGCTTTATCCATCTCATATTTCTTCAAAATATCTTTTATGTATTTTATTTGATTTAAAAAGGTTCCATCCTCCAATTATTTTATGCTAAACCCCAAAA
>NW_021368113.1:0-256 GCF_001605985.2 Dendrobium catenatum
GTACATGAAAAATACATATGCAAAATAGCTAGATTTTTATTTTATAATTGAAGTAGGATAAGAATTATCTCCTAATCTCAACATGCATACAAGAAAATGCATGCCAAGGCTTTGCTTTCTCAGGCTACTCATACACAGTTATAATTTTGGAAGTATCTATGATGTGATCAGGTTATAGATTAGAAAAAAAAACTACTTGATTGATACAGGAAGGAAAATTTTTTTAAGTGCTTAATGTTGTTATCCACACTTAAGA
>NW_021368114.1:0-304 GCF_001605985.2 Dendrobium catenatum
TAGGAAGGAGGTGAACCATTCTGTCTTTATCTCAATGACTGAACCCACCAAAATAAACCAAGCCCTTACTGATGAGTTTTTGATTTAAGCCAAGCAGGAGGAGTTGAACCAATTTGTTAGGAATGAAGTTTGGGAGCTTGTAAAAAGACCTAAGGGATAAAGTGTAGTTGGGAAAAAGTGGGTCTTTAAGAACAAGATGAATGATTCAGGAGTGGTGATTAGGAATAAAGCAAGATTGGTGTCTGAGGGGTATAACCAAATAGAAGTGATAGATTTTGAGGAGACATTTTCCCCTATAGCTAGA
>NW_021368115.1:0-262 GCF_001605985.2 Dendrobium catenatum
CAAGTTCAATCAATATATATATATATTTATATCAAAGCAAAAGCGACAATGAATGTTGAAATAAGTAATCAACAATAACATCATTCAGAATCCTATTAAGTACCTCCTCAATACCACCAATCATCAATTTAAATTTTATTTGGAAAAGTTTATTTACTTCTCTCTAAAAAAATTTTCTAATACAAAAATTTCTAAAACTAAAACTTTTCATACTAAAAAATTGTCCCAAATAAAATCTTAAATTTTATTTGGGTTGACATTC
>NW_021368116.1:0-275 GCF_001605985.2 Dendrobium catenatum
AATTAAACAAATTGAATCTAAGCCTTGATATTTCTTCAAAGCTAATTCATCAAAACCTCTCACCTGCCACATCAGCCACCTTGGCCCATTGACTGGTCAAACAGTTAATGGGTAGTCAAATAACCTTTTTAATGACAAAATCCCTATCAAACTTTGATCCCTCCTTTTAAATATTAAATCCAAGGCATCATATCAGCTCCCTAAGCCCATGTTTGACTGTTTGACCAGTCAAACAGTCAACATGAGGTTTTAAATGAGACAAGGGTGATTAAACA
>NW_021368117.1:0-202 GCF_001605985.2 Dendrobium catenatum
GCGACGTCCGCCCCCTCCCAATCAAGGCAAAATCAATCCAGGGGGATTCGATTCGACCTCTTCTACACAGGTTAACGTCGTCGAGCAGGGCTCCGACATACAACCTCGGATAGGTCTAACATCTTTGGTGGATTCTCTCGACCTCTTCCACACAGGTTAATATCACCGAACAAATGTTCTGACATACAACCTCGGATAGGTC
>NW_021368118.1:0-265 GCF_001605985.2 Dendrobium catenatum
AATCCTTTTTCTCCAAAGGATACTTACCTACCTCTGTTAAAGCCACAGTTATTGCATTGATTCCTAAACATAAGAATGCTGAAACGATTGCGAATTTTAGGCCCATAGCCATGTGCAATACCATTTACAAAATCATAGCAAAAACTCTTTCTAATAGGATTAAGCATATTATGCCTTTAATTATCAGATCTAACCAATCTGGTTTTGTCAAATCCAGAATATCCACTTATAACATTATCCTCGCTAAAGAAGTCATTGATTTTGT
>NW_021368119.1:0-1157 GCF_001605985.2 Dendrobium catenatum
ATTTGGGTTTAGGGGTGCAACCGAGTCAACCCAGCTCCTGTCGGCTCGGAGCATAGTTTCGAGCTCGAAAGCTTGTCGAGTTCGAGCTTAAACAGGCGTTGGACTCGACTCGTCGGCTCGACGAGCAGTTCGACGGTGGAGCTTGCAGGCGGGAAACCAAATCGCAAGAGATCGCGAGCAGGAAATCGGAATCGAGAGCAGGACGACGACGGACGAGCTCGGATGACCCCTTCCGAAGACAACGGAAGCGACTACATGCTCTGGATGACGACAGATCTCTGCTCGACGACGATGGATCTCTGCTTGACTTGGGACGACGAACACGTCGACAGACTCGATTGTGGAGCTCGACTTGAAGCCGAGTCGAGCTCGAGCTCGGATTTTGAACTCAACTCGAGTTCGAGCTCGGTTTTTGATAGCCGAGCTCGACTCGAACACCCCTTGGCTTGAGCTCGACTTGACTAGTTTGCACCCCTATTTGGGTTCAATATGATTTGACTATTTGTACATTAGAGTTTCCTTTTATCTCATTCTGAATAATTCTCCATAAAAACTATATCAGAGCTCAAAACTTGGTTGTAATCAAATGTAGTTCATGCAATTTTGTGATTCCCATTGAGCTTTCTTATTATGATTGAACAATATTTAAGAGCTGATGACTCAAAAATTGGCTCTTCGTGCATAATACTTAATGATGTTGAAAGCCTTCATTTGAGAAATAATAATGGCTATGTATAGAGCTCCATATAAGGGAAAGAATAATAATGATATAATGAGAAATTAGTTTAAACACACATCAAATAATTTTTGATATTAGTATGTAAATATATAATGATTAGACAACGGCCGCCTATAAACATAAACTTTATATTAAATATAATCTTAACCACTAATTTATCAAATCAAATTTTAATCCATTTTGATTAAATCTCCCGTACAAACATATCTATTATTTTTTACTTCCACCAAAATACGAGTACTTTTTTTGTATTTCGAAATGATGCATCTCTTAGGTTAACAAACACGATAATTTCATTTTAACTCATTTTAATAAGGTAATAAAATCATCAATTTTAGAATATTTTGAAGAAATATGTGATATTTCAAATCATTACTGGCCTTAAATTTTGAATTTTATTATTTTGATAAAAAATATG
>NW_021368120.1:0-590 GCF_001605985.2 Dendrobium catenatum
CAAGCAACCCTCAGATCAGCAGTGTAATTTCACAAGCACACCCGAATGCTTCACTGAGGACTTCATAAATGCTGTACATTCCAGTCAGGCATCTCCAGCTAATCTGTACAATTTTTCAAGAATGCCCGAATGCTTCACGGAGGATTTCATATCACAAGCATGCCCGTCTAGTCAGGCATCAGTACAGCAGTTCACCAGCATGCCTGAGTGCATGACAAACGATTTCATAGCCAGGGAACCGTCCAGTCAACCATCAGTAAAGCGAGCAAAGCATTCTAATTTCACAAGCATACCCAAATGCTTCACTGAGGAACACATAACAGGTGTAGGTTCTAAAAAGCCATCAGCAAAATACTTGAAGTTGATGATGGATATCATTAAAACAGATAAATCTATGTTATAAGAATATTTGTATGATGGATATTTATTTGTAAGAATATTTGTTGATGGATATGTATTTGTAAGAATATTTGTTTTAGCTGTCAATTTTAATTTGCGTATGTCCTGCGTATACAGCGCGTATACAGCGAGTATACATCGCGTATACAGCGCATATAAAAACATAAACAGATCGCTTATTCTATGTTTCT
>NW_021368121.1:0-207 GCF_001605985.2 Dendrobium catenatum
CAGAGTTTTGCAGAAAGTAAAGTGGCCGGGCATCACTAACAACAACCCGGATTCTAAACCTAGAAATGACCCAAGTTATTTTGAGTGGGATACTCTCAATCTTCAAATCCTCAAATCTTCAATCTCGTTTTTCTTTGGACTCCTTTTTCTTCAATCTTCTTGGAATCTTCGTAGTGGATTACCCAAATGGATAGGAGGGCACTTCCT
>NW_021368122.1:0-221 GCF_001605985.2 Dendrobium catenatum
CAGCTTCCGACTCAGCCAATCAAGAACTGCCTCTTCTCAAATCCAAATCCAGCAAATGGCTCATCACCGACCAGAACCTTGCCGCCGCCCTCTGCTCCACGATATCGGCTCCGGTCATTCCATTCGTTATGCATCTTGAAACAACCTCCGAGATCTGGGCGGCTCTACAAACTCGCTTTTAGTCATCCAATCGGTCCAAGGTAATCCAGCTCAAAAATGAG
>NW_021368123.1:0-499 GCF_001605985.2 Dendrobium catenatum
CGACCCGATCATGAACCCCATCGAGATCCCGGACGTTATCACGACCATTACCAACGCAACCCTAGGCCACCTCAGGAGCCCATAGGGGACGACAACACTTGGAGAGACAACGACGCTCAATTACTGAAGAACATCAGGATTGACGCCCCGACCTACGACGGAACCCTTGACCACCCTCAAGTTTTCCTAGATTGGCTGAAGTCAATGGACAGTTATTTCAAATGGTACAACATCTCTGAGGCGAGGAAAGTGAGGTTCGCCGAGATGAAGCTCATTGGTCGAGCCAACCTGTACTGGACTAACTTAGAAAACATGCGCGAAGCTCGCGGTGAACACCCCATAAGCGATTGGAGAACCATGAAGCAAGAGCTTAGGAGAAAATACCTCCCACCGTCCTACTACCCGAAGCTCCTAGATAAGTGGAATAGACTGACGCAAGGAAGCAAACCTGTTAAGGACTATATCTCTGCCTTCGACGATTTCTTGATTCGTTGCAACG
>NW_021368124.1:0-234 GCF_001605985.2 Dendrobium catenatum
GTGTACTTGTAGATTTTGATCACCGCTGTCGTAGGTGATATCTGTACTTGTGTCCACAGTGATTCGTTGTACAATACACTGTTGTTATCCACAAGTATTCATTTGCATTTGTAAGGGATTCGTACTTGTGCCCACAGTGATTCATTGTACTTGCAATACACTGTTGTTATCCACAAGTATTCGTATGCATTTGTAGGGATTGCTGTATCCACTGCAAGCTTTTAGAAAATGTTT
>NW_021368125.1:0-641 GCF_001605985.2 Dendrobium catenatum
TGCTAGAGGAGGCCATTGTTGATTTGGAAGTCGAAAGAGATTGAAAGAGATGTTTGGAGATGTGATTGTTGAGTTAGAAAGCTTTCTTATTTAAAGAAAACGATACGTTTGTCCTGGACAAAAAATGTTCGTCCTGGGCGAAAATAATCATTCGTCTAGACGAAATAATTTCGTACAGACGATTAAATTTGTCCAAAATGTAACGGCTTTTCGTAATCAACATAATTTACGATACGTCCTTTCGTACAGACTTTTTGACTAGACTGATCGTACAGAAAAAAAATTTCGTACAGTCTATCAAAAGTTAATTCGTTTTGATGTCAGTTGAAAATCGTCCCCCGCTATGAATCGACGTCAGTTCGTCTGGACGAACCAAAAGTTCGTACGGACGAAGGTCACAATTAAAACTGCCTTATCCATTCAACTGCTGCATTCAATCGTCCCGACGTTTGAGAGAGAAAAAAAATTTTTTCCTGGATGATCATTCAGATCGTACAGACAAACTATATTAAAAACTGCTCTCAAGACGTTTCATATCACGCAAACTGAATTTTACACAGATAGTCCCGTACAAAAAATTTTGTCCCGGACGATTTCCACATTTTTTGATTTTTGAATTTTTATTAAAGAAAATCAAACAA
>NW_021368126.1:0-471 GCF_001605985.2 Dendrobium catenatum
TAGTAGAAGAAAATTTGGCGATCCATTCATTATTAAATATAATTCTATCAAGCCGTTGCCAAAGATTAGACCTATACCAGGTGAAAGAGCTACCAAAGAAACCAATATCGTTTAAATTACAATCATTTATCATAGAATTGAAATCTTCCATAGCATTAGCATTGGGAAGAGCACCTCCCCTAAGTTCACTAGCATTAGAAATGTCATTAAAATCCCCTCCCACACACCAAGGGCCATTGATGTTGTTAGAAAAATTGCAAAGTTGTTCCCAAAGGGCCACTCTATTAATTCTCGTGGAAGCAGCATAAACAAAGGACATAAAACAGTTCATATTAAAAACATTAACATGACAATGAACAACTTGAGCTAAATCAGCAATAATACTTAATTCAATATTATTATGCCACAAAATCCAAATTTTGTTAGAACAGTTTCCAAAATGCATAGGAAAACCCAAAAATTTAGCAGTTT
>NW_021368127.1:0-285 GCF_001605985.2 Dendrobium catenatum
AATTTAGATATTCTTAAAGTGGATTAAAATGTATCATTACATATCAAAAAATTACTTGCAAAACTAAGTATTTATGATGTATATATATATATATATATATACATACCTCACTTTGAAGAGAGAGAAGCTCCATGTTTGTAGAGAGAGAAAGAAATATAATTTTGAAGTTTCTTTTTCCAACATTTTGCGTCCGCCTCTGATGGCGGCGGATGGACATCGTCTGCACACCACCAGTGTCGGTGAAAGTCGAGCAACTGGATCTTCTGTATTTAGGATACTTCCTCG
>NW_021368128.1:0-214 GCF_001605985.2 Dendrobium catenatum
AATAATTCTCAATTGCTGGCATGATCTTTATTATAAGGAAAACATATCAAACTATCATCTATTAAAACAAACACAAATTGATCAAGAAAATTTCTGAACACTCTATTCATAAGATTCATAAAGACAATCAATGCATTAGTCACTCCAAAAAGCATGACTAAAAACTCATAATTTTCATACCTCATACTAAAAACTATCTTCATAACATAAAACT
>NW_021368129.1:0-202 GCF_001605985.2 Dendrobium catenatum
GATTTCGACGAGTTTTGATTTGGATTTGGATTTAAATCGATTTGGTTTTGCGTTGTTTTTGTCTCGCACATGTAGGGAAATGTCGGGACGACATTTTTCTAAGGTAGGGAGATTGTGAGACCTCGTTCCCTTACTGTTCCTCTCTGATTTGGATTTTTTCTCTCATGATCGTCCAGGACGATTTAAGATCGTCCAGGCCGAT
>NW_021368130.1:0-566 GCF_001605985.2 Dendrobium catenatum
TTGTTTTATCTTATAGCAAAGAGAAGAATTTTCTTCCGTTGTTTAACTCAATGTTGTTTGGATTTTCAATGATTCATGAATGTATAAGTTATTAAATTGGAATGCATGCTAATTTCTCATTATCATTAGATGAATACTAAATACTTTTTTTAAAAAAAAAGATGTTTTGAAAGGAAATATAGAAGAATCTGGTTAGAATTCATGGGTTTTCCTTTTCATGCAAAAGAGGATATTTGAGATGAAATTTGATGAATTCATTTAGTTATAGAAATTGTAGTATATGTTTGGAAAGGTTTCTTTGATTGAAAATATTTATTAAAGATAGAAGATGCATTGTTTGCTATATATCTTTTATTCCTAACATCTAGTTAGTAATCTTATCTTGAGATTAAAAAAAAAAGAGTGGTTCATTTCCTCTAATGGTTTTTTGAAAGGTTTACCCAAGATAGATTTCTCTGGCCTCTAATGGCTATATATATCTTTATTATTGCTTTTAGAATCTTATTGATAGGGAAGCGTATAAGAGCAAGGAAAATAAAAGTTTATATGCCTTGGGAAAATGATGT
>NW_021368131.1:0-234 GCF_001605985.2 Dendrobium catenatum
GAACCCTTAATAAAGTGTGAAGAGCACCTTTTTTGCTATACAAATTATGTGAGGTATTTTAAGATAACATGCATATATTATGATATAATTAATCATTATATTTAATAAAAATATTTTTAAATAGTGGTATTGATTGATGAATAGAATCCTCCTTTAATCCTTTAAGCTTTGTGTTTGTCCATGGATTGGGAATTCCTTCTTGCAGGTTCGATTCTTCTGACGATCCACTACATT
>NW_021368132.1:0-238 GCF_001605985.2 Dendrobium catenatum
ATTTTATCCTGGCCTATGCATTTTATGGTAATCATCCTGGCTGATACACTAGATCGTCCTGGACGATCCACGTGTCAGCATGTTTACATCCTTAAAATCGGCCCCGGACGATCCATTATTGGACAATCGTCCTGGCAGATCATCTGTTCATCCTGGATGATACACGTGGCACAGATTTAAAACATTTTAACTTTTGCCGGTACGATCAATTATTATGTATCATCCTGGACAATACACC
>NW_021368133.1:0-270 GCF_001605985.2 Dendrobium catenatum
TACAAAGGCAGCCCGATGTATGAAAAAGGACACCCCCCTAGCAGAAGGGAGGAAATGTTTGAACAAATTAGAACCAAACTTCCTGGTGTCTCAAAGTCTCTTTTTGGTTCTATAATAAAGAAGAGAACAGTTCAGGTGCCCACAAACACCAGAAATAGCAAGTCCACTACGCCGAAGAGCCTAAAATGAGTTATTTCCAAATCAGCAGTCTTTGACTCCAAAATCCAGAAAATCTATCCCCGGTGAATGAGAAAGGGGGGAGTCAATGTC
>NW_021368134.1:0-623 GCF_001605985.2 Dendrobium catenatum
TCAAAATATAACTCCCAGGTATTTCCTTCCTGCTCCTATAAACTCATAATTTGTTCATCAGGGAGATCATCATTTAGAGGGGTCTTAGTAGGGATCGGGTGTGCTGCTAAGAAGTCAGCTACGGCTTGACCTTTGATAGCACGTAAGGGTATAAATGTGATATCAAACTGGAGTAAGAACATTAACCATTTTGCAAAACATCCTAACAATGTTGGACGAGTCATCAAGTATTGGAGTGGATTGACTCTAGAAATAAGATTGATTTTATGAGCTAACACATAATGCCTTAATTTCTGGGCAGCAAAAATCAAGGCTAAACAATGTTTCTCAATAGGTGGGTAATTAGCTTCAGTTGGTAAGAGTCGTATACTCAAGTAGTAAAGTGCGTTCTCTTTTCCTTCCTCGTTAGTTTGGGCTAACAAGGCGCCAAGAGATCTGTCTAAAGCTGCGGTGTAATGTATCAGAGGTTTTCCCGGAATAGGAGCCGCTAAGACTGGAGGTGTTAACAAATAATGTTTTATGATTTCAAAGGCATTTTGACACTTTTCATCCCAATGTAATCGGGCATCTTTCTTATATAAAGCAACAAATGGTTGACACCTACCGGACAAGTTAGAAATAAA
>NW_021368135.1:0-414 GCF_001605985.2 Dendrobium catenatum
GAAGTGTCAACGACCTTTAGTGATCGAGACTAGAAGAACCCCGCCAAGGGAGCGTCTATCTGCTGTGGCGGAAAGAAGAGAAAGAAGATATATTTCACGCGGTGAACATCGGGGCGTGACACCTGAATCATATGTTCAGGGATCCTTTGCCGAAAGGTCCCGGTGGAAAGGAAAACAAGTTTGGAGGCCAAAGCCTCGAAGAAACGAGAAAGAAAGAAGAGAAAGGAGAACTGATCTTGGCGTGACATCCGATGAGGCTTCCCGGAGATCCTCCCCCATCTACAAACAACATCAGAAGTGGGCCCCGAAAATGACCCATAATGACACTCCTCCAGACGGTAGACACCTTGAAGAATCCTCCAGGAGATCTCGTCGCCCTCCATCCCCTCCAAAAGAAGAGACTAACTTCGATCG
>NW_021368136.1:0-249 GCF_001605985.2 Dendrobium catenatum
TCCAGGACTGAACCTGACAGGCTCGTCCATCTCCGACCGAGTCCACGCCGCCTTGACCGACCTCCGTACCCCTCTCTTTCGCACGAGCTAGCCGAGTCCGACGACTTGACGCCGACCTCCTCTGTGCGATCCGAACCCTCTCTTTTGCACGAGCTAGCCGAGTCTGACGACTTGACGCCGACCTCCTCTGTGCGATCCGAACCAAGCACCTAGACCGACCTCCCTCCTTCCTCTCTACAGGTGAGTTCA
>NW_021368137.1:0-510 GCF_001605985.2 Dendrobium catenatum
GATTTCACCAAGAGGTAATATTCAAGAGATATATGATTAAGGAATTATGAGGTGGAATTATCTCGAATCGTTCAAGCAAATCAATCTACATGCAAACAAGAATTCAATGGAAAGGCAATCAAATAGCAAACGATCATCATCCAAGTATCAATCTACATTCATGCTTACCCAATTGAGATCAAATGAAAGATGTATGTTCAATAGGAATCATCAACTAGGGAAAGGAGTGATCAAACTAAACTCAAGCTCTCCAATCAAGTTGATATCCATGCAATGATTGAACGAGTATGATAATGTGCCTATATGCAATGATATAGGACTCTTCATGTACACAACCATTGGCTCGTGGATCAAAGTAGGGATGAACTATCAACCAAGATGTATTTAAAGTGTGTGAAATCAATACAGCTTGCATATGAACGATGCTATCCAATTGTAATCAATGACGATTAATAAATTACAAGGATCATGGGTCCCTTGCAAATATATATATATATATATATATATATA
>NW_021368138.1:0-214 GCF_001605985.2 Dendrobium catenatum
GGCAGCGTAACGGCAATCTATCAAATTTACACAAAAATTCTGCAAAAAGCACAAATTCAAAATTTCTCCAAATTACAGTAGAATATTCACGACATCAATACAAGACTATTATTCTATAGAATCCAAATCAAATCACGTCCAGATATTTTTCTATTCGATTAAAATCGCGTAGAATCGATTCCGACCGGTAAAATCTTCATAGAAAATAGTCAAA
>NW_021368139.1:0-239 GCF_001605985.2 Dendrobium catenatum
GAAGTATAATTGATTTCTTTAAAGCCATGGATCATTTTCCTTTCATCACAAATGACATTGAAAACTTACAAATGTTCTACTGGAGATCAAAAGCTTTTGCTTATGTCATTTTCTAGAAGGGAAAAAAATATTTGAATGATAATCTTGAAATTATTAGATTGAAAATTTTATTTTCTCCTCCATTATACATGAAATATATAATTTACAAACAATCCACTAGGGATTGTGTTTTTTATATC
>NW_021368140.1:0-484 GCF_001605985.2 Dendrobium catenatum
GACAACAACCCGGAAATGACGCAAATCTTTAAAATGATGCATTTTATATCTTCAGTCTTCTTCTCCACTTCCTTGATTCGTCTTTGGATCATCTTCAGCTCTTCGGGCTCCTCGTAGTACGTCCTCCAAGAGGATGCCCAAATGAAAAAGGAAACCCCCTGTAGGGGTTTACTTTTCCCTTTGGACTCCTCGTAGTGAGTACTCCAAAAGGATATCCAAATGAAAAAGGAAACCCTCTGTGGGGGTTTACTTTTTCCTTTGGATTCCTATCTCTTTAAAAATGTCTCATTTTAACTATTTTCACAAAATTTACTATCAAATACATTTCAACAGAAAGAAAAGAAAATCTAGACTCTCCTGCAGGGGTTATCCTAAGCAGTTATAATAAAAATCCATCCAAGCAGTTATATGTATAAAAATGCTGAAATTAAATCACACTTGGTCGTACTCTGATCATTAGGGGCTAAGCAGCTGAAGCGGGTAC
>NW_021368141.1:0-207 GCF_001605985.2 Dendrobium catenatum
GTGCAATTTGACATATAATGGATACTGTGAAATTTTATCTTTGGTTGCAGTTACAATTGTGGTCATTCAAAACATAGCATTGAGCCTTAGAAGGTATATTTTAGTCATAGCAGATAAGTAACATAGATATCCCATATTCTCAGGGCATACTATGATATTGGTGAGATATTTGAGTAATCTGATGCTGGTGATATCTGTATCTTTATA
>NW_021368142.1:0-308 GCF_001605985.2 Dendrobium catenatum
TTTGCTATCATTAAAATCATAAACCATTGATCCGCAACAATAATAACTTTTAAAAAATATTTTAAGTTAATTTAACTAATTTAATAATTTATTTTTATTTTTTAGAGAGTGTAAGAGACACTTTTTTTTAACTCAAGATATGAAAATGAGAACCAACTACATAAAATTTGGACCATGACCCTATTTATATTTTACTTATATTTATTTTATTTCAACTCATCACTAAAATAAAATAAAATACTTGATCTCTATACAATATTTAATTCCATTAAAAATTAAATGAGATGTCAAAAAAGTCAAATAATAAT
>NW_021368143.1:0-254 GCF_001605985.2 Dendrobium catenatum
TGACGGGTATCGGATTTCAGTAGGAAGAAGTCTCCGATTGAGGTAATAGAGAGCATTCTCTTTCCCTTCGTCGTTGGCTTGAGCCAACAGGGCACCTAAAGACTCATCTAAGGCTGCGGTGTAGAGAATTAACGGCTTTCCAGGAATTGGGGCTGCCAAAACTGGCGGGTTGGAAAGGTACTGCTTAATATCATCGAAAGCATTTTGACAATTCTCATCCCATACGAACTTAGCATCTTTCTTCGCAAGGACAG
>NW_021368144.1:0-306 GCF_001605985.2 Dendrobium catenatum
CTTCTTCTGTGTGTGAGCAAAATTGGAGTACATATAGAATGAAATCGACTTTCAACACTCAGAATGAACTTCCCTGTGTATATTATACTCAACAAGAGGTTGAAGAACAAGGGGTTGAAGGATGATGAGGACCCATTGGTGTGTGATGATGTGGCATATGATAATTAGTGATTTATAGATGATGAGACATATTTGTCATTATCATACTTGCAACTAGAGGATCTAAGTGTGGATGTCTTGAGGGTAGAAGCAGATCAAGTGGATACATCCACTAGTACCACACCACATACATCCACTAGTTCTGCA
>NW_021368145.1:0-249 GCF_001605985.2 Dendrobium catenatum
AAGGGGTGTTTTCTTTTCTATTTGGATACTAAAATCATCCTAATTTGGTTTTCCAAATAAAAGAGAATAATCCTTTAAGGTATATTCTCTTTTCTTCAGATTCCAAATTGGATTTGATATCCACTTTTAGAATCACTTTCACATATCTTGACTTTTTAAATACATTTACATTACATTACATTTCACAGAAAGAAAAAGAAAAATCTAGACCTCCTGCAGGGTTATCCTAAGCAGTTTATAATAAAACTC
>NW_021368146.1:0-307 GCF_001605985.2 Dendrobium catenatum
CTTAAAGCATTCGGTATTCGTTTGGTTGGCTCTTGTTGATGGATTAAAGACAGCTGATGCACTTCATTTGAGAAATATTTATGTTCCTGGCACTTGCAGCCTGTGCCATCAACATAATGAATCCATATCTCATCTGTTCTTTGAGTGCTCTTATACCTTTTCTATTCTTACTGCTTTATTACCGGGAACGGATTATTTTCTCTTTAGGCCATCTATCATGCAGGTTTTTCATTGGGTTAAAGTACAACATAAAGCAAACAATAGAGTTACAAATTTCTGCTATGTGATTGTTTGTTGTGCCATTTAC
>NW_021368147.1:0-232 GCF_001605985.2 Dendrobium catenatum
AGATCGTTCTGGATTGCTACCCGGAGTGATGGTAGTTTAATCTCCAATGGTAATACGGCTTCAACACCGAACACTAGAGAGTAAGGTGTGGATTTTGTTGGCGTTTTATAGGTTGTACGATACGCCCACAGCGCTTCTGTCATCTTCGTGTGCCACTCTTTTATTCTTCGTAAGGATCTTCTTCAACAATTTCACCAGCGTCTTGTTAAAGGCTTCTGCCAAGCCGTTTGCT
>NW_021368148.1:0-2338 GCF_001605985.2 Dendrobium catenatum
CTAAAGCCTTCCAAAGGCTGAGCTCACCGGCTTCAGGCTCATGATCCCTCTGGGACGATGTCCCCTTCCACCTTGTGCCCATCAAAAGACCAGCCCGATCGATCTCGGTCGTCCAAGCTCACGGGTGTGAGCTGAATAGGGCAGCTCATTCTAGAGGGCATCATTTGATTCTAGGCTATCAAAAATATTCTCTAGAGCTCCCTTATATCTCCTCTCTCGTTCTCTAGTCTCCCAGTTGCTCCCGTTAATCTCTTCGAGCGAACTCTGGAAAATGTATTTTGCACTATGCTCAAATTTATACCTCTGGCCATCCTTTGGTCCCTGCTTCTGAAGGTGATCTGCTCACCGTCATCCCCTGAAGCTTCCTGTTTGAAATGTCTAAGGGCAATATCATGCTAATTTTGATTTAAGGGTCAAAGTTTGACCCTTAAATTCAAATTGGAACTATGATCTATCAAATTAGAATTAAGATTTGATTTTGAGTGTGATGATGATGTATAGTATAAGGAGTTTAGGGCCAGTGATTTTTCCCCAATCCGACCCTAGGATAACAACCTAGGAATTTTCTAAGGTAACTTAGAGATCACTTTAGGTGGCTTGGTTAGTCACCTTAGAGGATTCCATTGAAAGTTTGTTAGGGATGTTTGGCCCTTATGAACTAGCCCAAGGCTAATTAAGAGGGAGGTGAATTGGTATTTTAAAATAAATCTTTTGATAAAAAACACAATCACAAACCAAAATTCACCATAAAGAAAACAACGTGTGGAAATTAAATGCGGAAATAATAAAGGAAAGAACACACCAGATTTATAGTGGTTCAATCAAACCTTGACTATTGAACTAAACTAAGAAAACAACTTACGTCCACTCCTCAGAGGCACCCTCCAAGTATTGCACTAAACTAAGTGTCTCTCCTTTAGCCCCCAAAGCTAGGCGGAGAAGCCCTTAAAAAATCATTTCCACCTTCTCCGGTGCGGCGAAGTCATCGGGTCCTTTGACACCAAAGAGATCTTTTTCTTCCCAAAACTTCCCTCAAGACAAGTCTTGAATTTGATGGTACTAAGGTGTAAGCTCGCCGGAGCAACCATGTGGAATCCCCTCCACACTCCCTTGAAACCCCCTCCAAGGACCTTCTCCCACTCTAAAACTCCACCCATTCCTCTCTCCCTTTCAAGCTCTCTCTTCAAGTTTCCTCCAGAAGAACAAAGCTATAATGGCTGCCAAAGATGATTAACAAGTGTCTTGTCAAAGATTAAATAGAAGATCTCAAAACAAGCTCATTAATGCAACTTGCCAACTTTATCGTCCAGGCCTATATATATATCAGCTTAGACAATCAGTGTAAATTATGCTCAATTAGCCTTGTCGGTTAGGGATGATTAGATAATTTTTGGTCATATCGTCCAGGACGATAGGATATCGTCCTATACCATTAGTTGAAATATGAGGAAAATCATTCTAAACATCGCCTTAAAAAGAAGTGTTTCGGTGTCAAATCAGCCCGGACGATCCTGCGATCGGCCCGGCCGATGTGATCGTGTAAATCACCATTAATTTCTTTCCTTAATTATAAGATTTATTTAAGAAAAATTATGCTGGATCGGCCAGGCCGATCCATCGGGATGATGTCCAAAAATACGTAATTCCTAAATAGATCTGGCGACAGATTCTTTCTGAATTAAGCCTATCGTCCTAGCCAATATAAAATCATCCTTGTCAATGTTCTTTATGACGGCTTCCTTAATGTGGATGATTCCCTATTTAGGGTTTCTATTTTCGAACTGATGATCTAGGTTAATATAAATATCATCTCGGAAGATGTTACCAAAAATAGTAAACTCTAGGGAACAGTCAGAATTTCTTCCAAGGTGTGTGTACAAGGTTATAAGCATCAGGAGCCACACCAATTACAAAAGACTCAAGAAAGGAAAAATGGTACAAACTGACACAGACCCAGTCTACCCAATCTTGAGCTGGTTCCAAATTGCAGTCTGATCTTGTGAAACTGAAATGTCAGTAGATAAGGAAGACGTAGAGAAATAGGAGAGTTTGCTATCATCAAAATCATAAACAATGAAAATAGATCCGCAACATCCATTTGAGCTTAAATTTGGTGTGTTTAGGACTTGAGATTAGGTGATCTCATGGTACAAATTTCACTGGATTTGGTGCCCATTTGGTCCACCAATTAGGAGCCAAAAAATCCCCCTTTAGAAATAACCTAAAGCTGCACTAATTCACTAAAAATTCTTTATAATTATAATTATTATCCAAAATACCTATATCTAACCCTAATTAGACCCTTAATCAATGAAAATTAAAAAAACTTTAATTTAAC
>NW_021368149.1:0-690 GCF_001605985.2 Dendrobium catenatum
TCTACTTGGCTCTATTGATGTAATATCCAACAACATCGAGGCTATATGGGTTGGGCCCTATTGTTATGCTATGATGGTCAACTTTGTGTCAAGCTTGTAGTGGTTTTGGTAAAAATTCTTGCCATTAACTTATGATATAATATAAGGCTTCGTTTGAGACAACTTTTTTATTGATTTATGAAGCATTTTCCTAGTACAAAAATTTCTAATTCAAAATAAAATCATACTAAAAAATTACTTCTTAAAGCAATTTTTTAGTAAAAAAATTAAATTAAAAATTTTTGTACTAAAAATTGCTTTATAAAGAAATAAGAAAGCTATCTCAAACGAAGCCTAGGTTAGGTTTAAAAAATCTAAATATCTAAACAATGGATTTGGATTTGAAATTTGAGCTTTCATTGAAATGTTATGCTATCTTGTAAACTTTTTGAGGCATTCTCTTCATAGGTCTTGAGTCTTGACTTAAAGTTTGTTTTTGGCTTTTTTTTTACTATTGATATGTAGGTATGCTCATGATTGTTGAAACTTATGTCTCAGTTCTCATATAAGCCTCATATTGATACCTGCATGTACACTATATGAGTTTACAATTTATTTCTTGCTTATCAGCTCATTGTTTTCAAGCTTGTTTAAGCGCTTGCTCAAATTCTATCAAAGAGTTGAATATATCGAAGCTCATATGCATAAAGG
>NW_021368150.1:0-222 GCF_001605985.2 Dendrobium catenatum
CTTGCACTCCCTTGCACTTTCTTGCTCTCTCTCTTTCTTCCTCACTCTCTCACTCTCTCTCCCTCTCTCTCTCTATCTCTCAATCTCTAGATCTCTTGGACTCTCTTTCCCTTTCTTGCTTTCTCTCTCTCTCTCTCCCCCTCTCTCTCTCCCTCTCTCTCTCACCCTCTCTCTTCCCCTCACAATCTATCTCTCTCTTGCTCTCTCCCTTGCTCTCTCTTG
>NW_021368151.1:0-1194 GCF_001605985.2 Dendrobium catenatum
GCCCAATCAAGATTATTTTGTGATGACGTATCAATAACCAATAGAACCATAATTAAAACAGAGTCATACTTCTATGGAAACAACAACTCAATTATTTTCCAGCAAGCCAAAAGTCTTAGTTATTGACAAAATATTCATACATGAATCATATGGTAAGTAGTCATCACGTGTATTGTGTGAAAACATGAAAATGAGTTAAGTGATTTTGCATAAGTTAGATAACTTTGCCTTGGGCTGGTGCTATGTATATTGATGCATGGAAGCTTATTTAATAAGTAAGCATAAATTTAAAATTTTACCTATAGAGTTATAAAGGAATTGAGAAGATAGAGAATAGGGAAGATAAAGATAAAGAGAAGAAAATTACATATTTTTTATTTTATCATATTTTTCCTTGTCACTCCTAAATTATTTTTCTCATACTTCTCTTGAGATAACCAAGGCTTCTATTTTATTTCTCGAGTGAGAGGGTACTTAAGTTTTGGAAAGGCTTAGTGAGTGTCCTTTATATGCCATGATTATGATTTTTTTATTAGTAGATTGGATCAAATGTGTTATGATCATTGCAAAGAATACTTCTATAATCATACTAAATTAAATCTCCAAGAGTTTGGTACAATAAAGAGCCAAAAGAAATACATCATTAAGCAATTCAAATTTATCATTTGTTCTATAGGAAAATTCAAAATTTCTAGATTAGGAGCTTTTGGCTCAAGATGTCAGATTTCTGGCCCAAGAATGATGTAAGCAATACACCCCTTGGTTTCATTATTATTATTAGTGTTGTTGTTGTTGTTATTATTTCAATTACATATTCAGTATTTCAAGACATAGGCCTACTGCAGGTCTGCAACCCTTCAATTGGCATGCCATTAATGCAAATAATAATTTTAGAGAGTGCCTCATTGCTTGATATGCAGGTGAAAAAATTACTATCATTTGTTTCTATTTGTCATTTCCTTCATGATGAAGATTAATGATGGTCCTCTTCTGAAATTGCAGTGGAAGCTAAATGTTCCGATAATTTCTGATGTACATCTTGATTGATGATGAATTAATGCAAGTTAAACCAGCAGTAAATCTTTTTTTTTTTAAACCAAGCCAGGAAATTATTTTAAAACAAGGGAGCATCTTCATAAGGGATTCATAAAAGAAACCTTAGTAGCTGCATAAGTTTACTTACTAAAAACAAGA
>NW_021368152.1:0-357 GCF_001605985.2 Dendrobium catenatum
ATTTGGAGCCCAGCGGTGCTGTCCTCAACCAAAGCGCTAAATGGTGACAATCCAATGCCATGCTCTCAGGTTTTCATGGGTTTTTGAGCGCCACAACACTAGGCCGTTATGGGCTTGTTAAATATATTTTAATTCCATTAATCTGATCATTTTAACCGAGCAGCCGACCAAGTTGGAGAGAGAAAAAGAGAGATTTGAGAGGGAAAATCGCATTTTGAGCTGCTTCGGGTCACTTTAGTCGTCGGCCCAATTGGAAATATTATTCGGATCAAGGTAGGTCACATTATGCTTATCTTAATTTTCAAAAATATGATATTTTACCAAATTTTCTAATTAAATTTATATTTTGGTTAGTGA
>NW_021368153.1:0-249 GCF_001605985.2 Dendrobium catenatum
ATAAAACCAACCTATAAAATTTTAATATAAACCTATCAAAATATCTAGAATGATGATATCTATCACATATTAAAAGTTACATGATAAAAGTTCCTAGAGTTGAAGATATTATATTTTTATCAAATTCATGAGAAACGGCACAACATACCACAGCTTCGCGATGCTACATGCAGAAATCTTGGTTATTGTAGTAAAAGAACATATCGCTATCACGCTGTTATCCAGCGCTCGTAATGTCGTTGTGCTCAT
>NW_021368154.1:0-259 GCF_001605985.2 Dendrobium catenatum
TGGTTAACTAATTATGAAGGAATCATTAACATAAGTAAACCAATAAATCAATCTTTAAATATTAAAATTAAAATATTTTCCCAAAAATAAAAATATATTTAAAATATTGTATATTTTACTATGTTGTTGTCAGCAAATTTAGCATTTATTGATTCCGTGTATACTATTTTACTGTTATGAGAACCAATAATAAAATGAATACTATTTAGACATATCAAAATATACAATAAATGACTTGCTAATGGTCTTTGGGTCCACC
>NW_021368155.1:0-211 GCF_001605985.2 Dendrobium catenatum
ATAATTTCAAATGAAGAGCTAAACTTGGGATACCAAATTCCTAGGTTATAAGTTCCTAACATATATCTTAAAATCCTTTTTACTGCTGTCTAATGTGATTCTTTTAGATCTGATTGTAATCTAGCACACAAGAAAACACTAAACATGATATCGGAAAGCTTCTGAATTGTCTAAGCATTAATACAATGTCATCTTCATCCTCATGTTGTGA
>NW_021368156.1:0-204 GCF_001605985.2 Dendrobium catenatum
AATACAAACCTAGACCCCTCACCTGGGCATCCTATTCCATAGGAATAGGTTGTAAGACCCGCTATCGGGCAACTTCTACATGAAGTCGTAAGCCCCTATATTTTAGAAAAATTGTCAAAATAAATAACAATAATCCTAAAACTTAAACAAACTAAAATTCAAACATATGGGCTTCTTAGTCAAAAGGATTAAGTTGTAAGACCC
>NW_021368157.1:0-297 GCF_001605985.2 Dendrobium catenatum
TTTGGAAACTTTGTATAACTAGTATCACTAACATCTTTAGCAAAACATTTAGCCACAATATCCATATCCTCCGTATCATTAAAGGCATTAATATGATGCTGAGAGTTAGTAGAATGCTTACTACCATTAAGCAGATCCGTCTGCCTTACCTCCTGAGCCAATTCTCCATCCCCAAAGTTATAACCTTCTTCCATATTTTTTTACTACTCATATCAGTGGAAGTACTATCTAATTCTCCCTCCTCCAAAATGAGCTACCTGTCATCTTGATCATTCACAAAAAATTGAGTGGACAAAG
>NW_021368158.1:0-322 GCF_001605985.2 Dendrobium catenatum
TTGTTACAATTACTTCTAATGATAAATTTATTTATTTAATATTTGTATTAAAAATTTTGAATTAATTAAATAATATTTGAAATTTAAAATATTATTTAATTTTTAAATTTTATTAACGTTCATTTAATGCACGTGCAATTATACTAGTACAATAAAAACTGAATAAGAATCTGATTAGGCTCCATTATTTTCCTTATGCATAAGAAATAGGTGATTGAAAGAATATAAACAGTACAGATAAGGCGCAGAGGCAAAAAAATTAAGCAAGCAAAAAAGCTTCATTGCAGCCAACGGCGGAGTGAGGAGGGGGCCTGCGGGGGCA
>NW_021368159.1:0-216 GCF_001605985.2 Dendrobium catenatum
CATTTGATATAATTTAAACCCCTTGAAGCAAGCAGAGGATAACAACATTCTTATAGTTTCTAGTCTAGCTACTAGGCAAAGATTTCCTCAAAGTCTATTCCCTTAATTTGGTTATATCCCTTAGCTACTAGTCTGGCTTTATTTATTACTACTATTCCATATTCATTCATCTTATTTTTGAAGGCCCACTTTGCTCAAACCACACTTTTCTCCTTA
>NW_021368160.1:0-1028 GCF_001605985.2 Dendrobium catenatum
CCGGCCGTCCAAGCTCCCGAAGGGTGGCCGAATACCCTCGAGCTCACCAGACCTCCGGAGGAATTGGCATTCACTCTCATTCGATTCCCAGAGCTCCTTCAAACTCCCATAAGCTTCCTAAGAGTGCAGACATCGATCCCTCCTTCCGTTCGAACAAGCGCCTGTGAAAGCCTTCGGCGTCCCGCTCGAAGTTGCACCTCCGGCCGTCCTCCGGTCCCGACGCTTAAAGGAGAACTGTTCGACACCGTCCCCTGAAGCTTCCTGATATAGAAGCTCATTCGTTGAGGCCTTCTTTCTGTTAATCTCTCCATCCCGAGCTCCCTAGCTAGGTAGTTTGGTCAAGTGTGAAGGAAACCTTCACCCTAACGAATCTCCATCGTTGGATTAAAGGTTCCCACCATCTTGATCCTCCCTGTGAAATTTCATCGGAGTTCACCGGCGAGATCGCCCGGATCAAGCCGGAGAAGCCCTACGGTCTCGGATACGAGCGGGAGGTTGAAGACGAAATCCCAGCCATTGATCTTGATCAACGGCTCGGATTAAATCCCGCGGTATCGAAGAGCTGTTAATCCCAGCCGTTCGATCCACCATCCAACGGCTGTTGTTAACCCTGCTGTTAACCATTAGCGCCAATCATTGCCTGGCGAATCGACGCGCGGAGCGTGTCAACGGTTGCTGACTGTGTAATTGCCGGATTAATAAATCTAAAAATTCAAGGGAACTTCAAAAATTCATAACTTCTTGCACACTTGTCCAAATTAGGTGTTCTTAGGCTCATTAGAAAGGTCTCAGGGAGGACTACAAAAGCCCTATGGTTCCAGATCCTAGTTAGGTGAATATTAGGTTTAATTTCAATTTGAGTATTTTATGAATTTCTTTAATTACTTTTTAAATACATATCCACCAGGTCTGGAATTTTGGGAGATTGAAATTAGATATGTTTCTCACATCTCCAAATTTTACCTCCCCATTTTAAGTTGTTCAAGGGCAATTTCCCTAATTTTTAAGTTTAAGGGTCATGGTTTGAC
>NW_021368161.1:0-333 GCF_001605985.2 Dendrobium catenatum
CAAAAAAAAAAAAAAAATAGAAAATCACGCAACTAAACTCAATAAATATGATGCGATTTATGTGGTTCGTTCCGCGAAAAATTGTCTATGCCCACGGGAAGGCGATGATTTCACTATTGTAAAGAAATAATATTACAATTACACTCGGACTCTAATTACAGCAGCCCTCAAATCTCTTTATATATATTTGAAATAAAAAGTAATAAGAAAAACATATATAGTGCTCTAATCAAAGTCATAATTAGATCTACAAATTAATGACATAAATAGGATTCCTAATTAAGATTATGTTATAATTGTTAAAGTGTAAACAGAAATAAATATAGTTGTATT
>NW_021368162.1:0-293 GCF_001605985.2 Dendrobium catenatum
CAAAGCGCCTGTTGGATCATGGTTTTTTGTTTGGTTCAAACTATTCGCGCTCTTTCGTTGAAGCTTTATCTGGTTCTCCCTCTAATGTATATTTCTGGAGCTTAAGTTTTCTTCTTTTCATGGTCTGCCCTCGCTGTGGATCTCTGAGAGAGAAATTCGGTCGCTTGCAGCTCCGTTCCAATTTTCTCTCGTTGGCTTTTTTCCGTCCCGGCAGCCTAGGTTGGAATCCATACGTAGATTTTTTCAACCTGAAGCATATCGCAGATTTCTCGGTTACTTTGCTCGATTCTACG
>NW_021368163.1:0-328 GCF_001605985.2 Dendrobium catenatum
GCCATAACAGAATTAAGTTCATTCACACTTGTTTTGATTCTCCACATGTCCGTTTATGAAAGCCAACCATCATTTAATTCTTTCATCTGAAGTTCCTAGATACTTTTCTTCAATTTTCTCTAAAGAGAATTAAGATCCCTGTGTTTTGTTCTACTCCAGAAGAACAAAGATCTTATGGTTCTATTAAATTTTTTATTTAATATTTCAGCACCATCACCTTTAGTTTTCATATTCCAAACAGATTTAACTATATCTTCCGCTACAAGGTAGGAAGCCCATATCTCTTCAAACCTAATGATCCTTTCTGATTTGAATTTGTAATTCAAAA
>NW_021368164.1:0-1782 GCF_001605985.2 Dendrobium catenatum
GGATGTTAAACATGATCCACCAAAGGGGAAGCGTCCCTGCCGCCAAAAATTTCAGAATAAACCCCTTTCCATTGTCCAGCAAATTCCTTATCCTGAAATTTACTGTCCACTGATTTATCAACTACCTTAACAAAATTCTCACTAGAAGGAATAGAGTGCTCCTTCAGCTTATCCCTCCTAACACCCGGCAACTTCTGAAGAGATTCAATATGTGACGTTTCCTTAGTATGCCGCAATTTAGTTCCCCTTGCCATCTTATAAGTTCCTTTCAATATTCCAGATTTGGAATCCGAAAACTTCAGCACCTTAGGATCAAGCAACTGAGCAGGTGAAACCTTAGTTTTCCTGCTATAGTGTGAACTACCCATTCCTTTCATAGCATCAACCCTGGCTTTCCCCAACCCATCCATTGTTGCATTCTGAAGTTGAACTTGTTCCATGCTACAAGAATTATCCTGAGCCAACATTTCCATACTAACCTTCTGAGCTTGTGAACTCTCCATAATAACAGGTTCATTCTGAACCGAACCATTCTCAATACCATTCCGGTATTGAGTATAATCCATGCCACTTGACTCCTTCTGTACCTTATCCTTCAACTTCTGTTCCATCTCCTAACCACCAGTCTCCTTTTGCAACACACCCTTCTGTGCCTTTTCAACAACTCTCCAGACTGAATTAGAAGCAGGATTTGTCTGTTTACTGCCAACTGATTGCGGTCTCTGTCCAGATTTATTAATAGGTCTCTTTCTCCTGGTAATAATTGTCCATTCCCCTTGATCATCATCAACAACTACAGAATTTGAGGCTCTCCCCTTATCATCACAAGCAAGATCATGCTTCACACCCGCACCAGCTGCCTCATTACCTCCCAATTTCTGTGATTCACCAATCTCTAAGCCCTGCTATTTAGGAAGAACAACGGACTCCTTACACAGCTCAGCTTTATGACCAACCCTTCCACATCTTAAACATATTTGAGGAATGCCTTCATATTCAATTGGTTGGAAGAACATACCTTCCAAACCGTGAGCCCAAATACCCTTAGGTAACCTCTTAGATAAATCCAGTCTAATACAGATGCGCGCAAACGCACATCTATTCCAAAGCTTGGTTTGCTCATCCATTAATAATGGTTCCCGGGCCAACCTAGCCAAATTAGCTTCATCCCAATATTCTAACGGTAAGTTTGGAAGTCTTACCCACACAGGAGACGTAAATCCTCTAAAATATTTAGAGGAAATCCTTGTTGACCACTGCTCCACCCCAATAATCTGACCAGCTAAATACCACGGACCTCCAATAAGAACATTGTCCCTAGCCTCCATATTCACAAACCAACAGAGAAAGCAATCAGATCCCAATGGCGTAATCTGAGTCAAACCAAGATGACTCCACTTCCTTTGCAATTCATTTTGCACAACCCAAAATAGAAGACGCCTGCCTAAAAGGCTGCCAACTAATGCTCTACTCAACTTCTGAATATTTCCCCTAGCCTTGCCCAGATCCAATTTAACTGAGCCATCTTCCCGCAAAAAACCGCCAGCATCTTCATTTAAATTTAGTTTGACAACAGAGGATTTCTTCCATGCATTCCTACCATTTCCCGAATCAGCAAATTCTTTCTTAACTGCCTTCACAGCAGCCGGAGTTTGCCACGCTTGGATTGAAGGAAACTCTTTAGTCTGATCATTCCCTCAAACACCTGAAGTGCTAGCTGCAGAATTAGGCTTGATACTGCCTCTAAGACCTGCAATATTACCCTTGATTGGCTGTACACCC
>NW_021368165.1:0-299 GCF_001605985.2 Dendrobium catenatum
AGAGTAGGGCGTCATTTCCTCCTGTATTTCCACAGGTAGCTTTAAACTGTGTCAGGTGCTGCCTGTGGTTGTTATTACCGTTGAAAGTGTTGAACTTTGGTACAGAATACCCTTTTGGGTACGATACTTGGTCGTACTCAGCAGGGTACGGACGACCTTTGCCCACCAATTTTTTTGCTTGATCGACGGCTATAATAGCCCTGATCTTCTCAGTGATAATTCCTTCTAACTGTGCAGCTGTCACAGGCTCGGAAGTACTTGTAATATTCTGCGGAGTGGGTTGGCGGGTAATGTTATTG
>NW_021368166.1:0-314 GCF_001605985.2 Dendrobium catenatum
GACAAAATTCCGATGCCTACTGGAAGTCGGGCGGAATTTCGGCGTCACTCGGACAGAATTCCGGCGGCGGTGGTCGAGGAGTTCTTCCCTCCTATCCTTCTTCTCTTCTCTTCTCCTTCTTCAGCCCCCCTCAATGAAGAACGAGGGGTCTATTTATAGATTTTTGGAGTAGCATGGCCCATAAATAGATGAGAGATCATGGACAAATGTGGAGTGGTTGGGATGGACGGTCGATATTGAATCCCTTGATCATGGACCATTTGTCAGACATTGGAAAGTCTTAATGATATCAGAATTCAGTGATCTTGGGCTCG
>NW_021368167.1:0-243 GCF_001605985.2 Dendrobium catenatum
CCCAATTCCCCCCCCCCCCCTCTTGGTAGCCATGGGACATTCACTTAGGTTTAACAACCTAATTACAAGACTTAACAAATCCTTCATCCTTTCACACTCTCCTAGTGTGGGCAGAGAACCCTTCGGCTATTCACACTCTCTAAGTATGGGCAGAGAACCCTTCATCCTTTCACACTCTCCTAGTGTGTACATAGAACCCTTCGACTGTTCACACTCTCTTAGTGTGGGCAGAGAACCCTTCAG
>NW_021368168.1:0-216 GCF_001605985.2 Dendrobium catenatum
ATGAAAATAAGGAGGTATAAAGAACACAATTTTTTTTATTTTTTTTATTTTTCAAAAAATTTTAACAAAATAACACAAGCCAAAAATACAAAGTCAAACACAAAATCAAAATGCAAACAAATGCAAACAAACATACGAATAATAAAACATACAAACACTATAATTTCTTCCCCTTTTTTACAACAACAAAAAGTGAAGAAGAAATAGACGAGAAAT
>NW_021368169.1:0-241 GCF_001605985.2 Dendrobium catenatum
CTCGCATTGACGGCAATAGGCGGGCTCATGTTGACGGTAGCAGGCAGAACGGTGGGACGGTGGGCTCGCGTCGACGGTAAGAAGGGGAACGACAGGATGACGAGCTTGCGTCGACGGCAGCAAGCAGCACGGCAGGGCTCGCAATCGAAGGCAACTGTTGAGGCCAACACGGGATGGCACTCTCGGTGTCACGGCTCATCGGAAGGCAGGCACATCGAGCTGACGAATGACGACACGTGAA
>NW_021368170.1:0-262 GCF_001605985.2 Dendrobium catenatum
ATACTCAAAACTAAAAAGGAAAAAAAAAATCATTGAGTACAGGAAGAACAACTCTACTTTGCAGAAAACAAAGTGGAACTAACAGATTACCTATTTCAGATGCATCCACAGTGCAATATCTCTCCTGATAACATCATTATATTGCCCTCTTCCATAGTTTAAAAATGATTAGAAATTCTGAACTGGATGAGAAGAGAAATGGTGGTTCTGAGCTTGCTTTGTTGACTTCATCATCATAACGGTTGGCAAAGGCAGAGAGTTC
>NW_021368171.1:0-286 GCF_001605985.2 Dendrobium catenatum
GTGTCTAATGAAGTTAGGAAATTTTAAAAATTTATACATACATCCAATAATAATGAAACTTTAAACTAGTGAACTTAGAGAAATTATATACCCTAAGAATTAAACTCACATTGATTTGACAATAATTGACCATGGAACAAAAATAATCAAAATTGGCCTCTATTGATGGGCTGAAGTTTCCAAAAAAATATAATAAATAAACAAAAATTCATAAAATACAAAATTAACTTCCAAACATTAAATAAATCCTACAATAAATGAAAAATAAAATTCAAATCCAAATTTG
>NW_021368172.1:0-287 GCF_001605985.2 Dendrobium catenatum
CAAATCCATTATTGTCTTTGGCAAGCATACTAGAAATGGAATTAAAAAGGCTGTGGTTAAAGTTTTGAATTATAAGCAGGTTAAAGAATTCAGCTACTTAGGGGTTAAAATGGGTTTAAGAAGATTGAGAATGGTGGATTTCCAGAGTTTACTGGATGCAGCTACCTCCAAGTTGAATACATGGGGGAAGAGATGTATTTTCTTAGAAGGACGTTTGGTTCTTGTCAAATCATCATTCCTATCTTTGCCGGTGTTCTTATCTTCTTTGTCTCTAGTTCCTCTAAGCA
>NW_021368173.1:0-457 GCF_001605985.2 Dendrobium catenatum
ATTTTAAGATTTATCTCTAACAGGAAGCAAAAACTTGTGCTTGAGCTTATATTTTTCTCTCAGAAACCCACTTCTCTTCTTTGTTACTCCCCCTATTTTTACAAAAATGTCCTCTAGTTCAACGATCGCTGGCCGGAAACCTAAACGATCCCTCTGGTTCTCCGTTTCCTGATCCGGCACTGGAGAAGGGAACTTAGATTTCGCTTTATGCTTTCCAAGCCTCTCTGATACCCATTCTATGGTAATCAGGTAGACCTTGACTCAGATCTCTCCATCTCTTTCTTTTTTGGGATCTTTTCTCTAATCGCCCTCATTTGATTGTGAGCTTAATGGTTTGCTTACAGATCTTTTAGATCTAGTTTATGGATTTATGGTAACGAATTTTCAATTTTCTGATTCAGTTAGATTAGTTGAGAGAACCCTTGGAATAATGTGGTTGCCCGAGGAATCCGAGCTT
>NW_021368174.1:0-306 GCF_001605985.2 Dendrobium catenatum
TATATATATATATCTCAATATTTAATTAAACTATAAGCATCGCATAAAAGAGATAATAAGCCTAGAGATTTGAATAATATTAGCATGAAAATCTCTAGCAGATATTCCTCAATAAGCACCACCATACTTAACCATGAAACCGCCCCGCTTACTTAGACCACCACACTCACAGCAGCTTTTATCAAAGGCCAAAAACAAACAAGCTATACAGTTTTCTAGCCTTTCTTTTTATTTCTTTCTTAGGTCATATGAGGCCTCTCACTTGTTCCTGAAGAAGTATAGGAGAAGAACAGAGAAACAGAGAGA
>NW_021368175.1:0-232 GCF_001605985.2 Dendrobium catenatum
TAAGATAATGAATAATTTCAATAACTTTAACACAAATTTAATTAGGTGTTTGAATATTTTAATATCTATGCCTATAAAAGTTTGATTTTGAAAGAAAAATTCAACCAATTAATTAAGGCTTGGTTAGATAATCTTATTAATAAAAGTCAAATTTAGGCTCAAAATACACCTAAAGCTAAATAAATTTAAAATAAGCTTATGAATGGATAAAACACTTTCTATTTTCTTCTAC
>NW_021368176.1:0-256 GCF_001605985.2 Dendrobium catenatum
CAATAACATATAATAGAAGAATAACCAAGGAATTTAAAACTTTATTTGACCATAACATAGACATATGGTGATTAAAATTATGCGATCTTAAAGAAATAGTTTAATTGTAGTTAGTGAGGATCCTAGCTTATGCTCCGATGAGCTCAACAAATATGAGAAGCATAATTGCTCTGATTCACATCAACCATAGAAAATATCCCTCTCTAATACATTCATGTTTTTTTTTTATGATTCATATGTTCAAATTTTATAAAAA
>NW_021368177.1:0-447 GCF_001605985.2 Dendrobium catenatum
CGAGTATTTAAAATATTGTTCAAGTTTGTTTGTTTAGATAATTAAACGATCGCAAACGAGCTTTAATCGAACCGAACAACGAGTAGCTCGCCGAACGTTTGGTTCGCTTGCATTCCTTACTTTAGCATTGACGCATATATGGAGCATTCAAATATTTATTATATTTGAGTGTTTGTTATACTAATATATGCATTTTATTTTGAAATTTAAAGTGCTGGTGTTTGTCCTTATTTTTGAAAAAATAAGAGAAAAAATATTTAAATGAATAAATAGTGAGAAGATTATTATTCGTTAAATGAATTTTTTTTTGGGGAAAATTAAATGAAAATTTTAAATCATATATTTAATGATTTATAATTAAATTTAAAAAAATTATGTAAGGATGTCCTAATAAAAATTGTATTTACATGAATTTGAGAATCATTAAATTTGTTTTGAGATTAATAG
>NW_021368178.1:0-289 GCF_001605985.2 Dendrobium catenatum
CTCACATCCTTGGTGGATTCTCTCGACCTCTTTCACATAGGTTAACATCATCGAGCAAAGACTCTAAAATACAACCTCGGATAGGTCTTACATCCTTGGTGGATTCTCTCGACCTCTTCCATACAGGTTAACGTCGTCGAGCAAAGGCTCTGACATACAACCTCAGATAGGTCCTACATCTTTGGTGGATTCTCTCGTCCTCTTTCACATATATTAATATCGTCAAGCAAAGGCTCTGACATATAACCTCGGATAGGTCCTACATCCTTAGTGGATTCTCTCGACCTCA
>NW_021368179.1:0-256 GCF_001605985.2 Dendrobium catenatum
ACGAGCTTTAATCGAATCGAACAACGAGTAGCTCGTCAAACGTTTGGTTTGCTTGCAGCCCTATAGGTTGAGATTCACCTAACGCCTATTTGTTAAATATTGATAGCGTATCAAGTTTTTGCTAGATCCTAAGTCACATAAACAACTTTTTTTCCCAATGGTGTCTGGAATTGTGAAACTATGCGGACCGTTTAATTTTGCATAAGTTTTATTTGAATTATGGTAATGCATTCCTCACTAAGAGCTGCAATTTCTA
>NW_021368180.1:0-1233 GCF_001605985.2 Dendrobium catenatum
AGTCTCAAATTTTGTTCTTTTTAAATTCTTTGAAAAATCCAATTCCTACTATTGATCTCCTTCTTTCTAATTCATTAAATCCATACAATATAATTTATATAAGAAATGGTTAATTATAAAAATTTAATAAAACTATACCATAGAAAGATCACTTACAATTGGGAATCTCGAAATTCTTCTTCCTTTCCCAAAATCCTTCCCTTGCCTTCAATTATTTTCTTTTTCTTCTATGAAAAGTATGTCTAGGTTTAAATGAAATAACTCAAGACAATTTATATGAAAAAGGGAAGAAAATTTTCACCAACCTCTTTCCTTCTCCCTCTCGACGGTTCCTCTCATTCGTTGCAATTTCTCCCAAAATAACACTTCTGTTAACCAAGGTTTAAAATTGCGTAATTAAGCCTCGAGGCAGTTTTCGTCCGTGAGGCGAGGCGTAAGCCTCGAGGCGGTGTGAGGCGTAAGCCTCACGGACGCAGAATTACATAAATAAGAATTTAAGGATTTTAACAGGTAAATAATAGCTAGATTCTATCATACAATAAAAACATCTAAATGATATATTAAAATAGTGAAAAGTAAGAAAATAGATACAATAAAATCATGTCCCAAAGTACAAATTACGAAATATTAGTTTAACAAAACTCCCAAAGTACAAAGAACATATAAAATGCAATCATATCCCATCATTAAATGGATCTTCAAGGGAATCTTCTTCTCCAATTGTATCTATGAATGCCATATCATCATCATCTTCAATATGACTCACTTTTCTCTTCCCTGTTCAATAAAAGAAAAGATCATTATCATGTTAATTGCTCACTTGATATAAATATATTGTAATAGCATATTAGAAGTTGTGGAATACCTTTACTTGATTGTTGTGCTGCAGAGCTAGTGGATGTGTGTGGTATGGTACTAGTGGATGTGCCCACTTGATCTGCTTCGCCCCTCAAGACATCTACATTTAGATCCTCTAGCTGTAAGTCTGATAATGACAAATCCGTCTCATCATCTATGAACCACTCATTATCAGATGACACTGTTGCGGATGTATGGTTTATGATTTTGATGATAGCAAACATTTCTTATTTCTCTACGGTTGCCTTATGTGCTAACGTTTCAGGTCACACGATCAGACTGCAATTTGGAACCAGCTCAAGATTGGGTAGACGAGGTGTCAATTTATAATCTTTTTTCTTTCTTGAGTCTGTTGTATTTGGTGTGGCATCTAAT
>NW_021368181.1:0-425 GCF_001605985.2 Dendrobium catenatum
GAGTGAAAATGTACTTCAAACTCTTGTGATCCATAAATATCTCACATCTGACGCCATACAGATAGTGACGCCAAATCTTCAAAGAAAAAACAACTGCAGCTAATTCCAAATCATGTGTCGGGTAATTCTTCTCATGTGGTTTTAACTGTCTTAAAACATAAGCAATTACCCTACCATGCTGATGTAGCACACATCCCAAACCTTTCAGTGAAGAAAATCACTTAACACCTGAAATCCTTCCATACCTGACGGAAGTGCTAACACTGGAGCTGAAGTCAGACAATCCTTCAATCTCTGAAAACTAGCCTCACACTCCGGTGTCCAAACAAAAGCTAATGACTTCTGAGTCAATCTCGTCAGAGGCATAGCAATCTGAGAAAATCCTTTTACAAACTTCCTGTAATATCCAGCCATGCCTAAGAAAC
>NW_021368182.1:0-1103 GCF_001605985.2 Dendrobium catenatum
GGCATTAGGTTACACTTCAAGATTTGGCATGTATTTTGTAGATTACAAAGACAGCCTTAAGAGGTACCCAAAGGATTTTATACAATGGTTCAAAAATCTTCTAAGCTCGTCTTGACTTTAGATGATTGAAAATTGAATGCATATTTTTTCCTTTTATTTTGGTTTGTGTATCTTATATACTTAAAATGTCAAATGAAACTTGTAAACTTTGTACAAAGTATATAACCTGCTAAGTATGTAAGTAAACACATATATCGTTTTAAACTGATTTGAGTTTTGAACTTTGAAATTTGGTATTTGAACGCAATCCTTTCAAGCCAGGTGAGCCACCAAATGTACAATTATATGCAAATCCAAATCTAACCACCAAATGTACAATGATATGCCACTAAGTAAAAGTTTGAATTGTAAGCATTTTATGTTCTATGGAATGAAGAAAATCAAGTCAAAGATCAATAACCTGAAAATGAAGAATTGTGTGCTTCAAAAGTCTTGTATTGTATTGTATTGAAACTCATAATAGTTGCCACCTATTTCCATTTGCTTGCATTTCTAAGAACAAAAAATGAAAAGAAATATTGCAAAGAGAAATTTAGTCGATATTGCACAATGAAAAGTTGACAATGGCCATCTTCCAAAAAATACCTTATTCATATCATCCACTGATGATGAAACATTTTCATAATTTTTGTACTATATCTTATTCGAGTTTTTCTATAATATTGTCAAGTTACATGCAATTTCTCCCATGGGATACCTTGGATATCCTTCCCTGTTCTTGCTTGTGACGAGGATGTATCTGTCAACCTAGTGAGCTGATTAAAGCAATGAGAGTTGCATAAGTAAATCATAATTATGGATCATCATTCAAAGCATGAAATGCAGACAGAAACGAGAAAACCCAGCAACAGTGCATGAAGCAACAATGCTGAAAGCAATCTGAACAGTTCATAATCATCTTGAACTTCAACAATATCTCTCTCAAAGGAATCCCCAAATATTTCATCACCCAACACATTGGTCATATCACCCTCGTCGGCCATGTAATAAAAATCCTCACCTCTACTAAAAACAAAATGAACTTCATAAATTTTCATTACAAC
>NW_021368183.1:0-789 GCF_001605985.2 Dendrobium catenatum
GTCCTGGATGATTTTACTTAAACGATTTGAAATGACCACATTTGTACATGTGTACGAAATGTCTTCGTACAGCTAATTGTCCCGTAAAAACTAGGTTCGTCCGGTATGAACGGTTAATACTAGGTCGGTTCCAGAAACTGCTGAAAACCGTTCTAAGTCGGTTAATCGTTTGGACGAAAATTTATTCGTCTAGATGGAATTTTTACAGAGGACCGATCATCCTAGACGATTATTTATTTCGTCTGGATGAAAATTTTCCAGAGCACCAATCTCCATGGACGATAGTTTAATTTCTTCTTGACAAAAATTTTCAAGAGACTAGATCATCCTGGACGATTATTAATTTTGTCTGAAAGAAAATATTCTAGAGGACCAATCGCCATTGACGATAATTTAATTTTGTTTGGATAAAAATTTTACAGATAACCAATCGTCCTTGACGATTGTAAAATTTGTCCTGGACGAATAGGACTTAGAAAAATTTTTAAGCAAGTTCTTATTCGTTCCATGTGCTCAATAGGAGATAACTGTCTGATCATCCCATACGAACATATATCGTCCAGTACGATCAGTATAAATTTTTTATGATCTTCTTATATGTTTGTGTATGTTTTTATTCACTCAATTACAATCACTCCCTTTCAATTTAATTTCAAAGAAATGCAAACTTCAAATTTTACAAAGTATCTCATTCTGAATTTGATTTGAAGTCTTCGTAGTTTGGAGTTCATTTTTTCTGAAATGTTAGTACGCACAAGAGCAAATACAAATCTTCTAAAATTGTTAGGA
>NW_021368184.1:0-214 GCF_001605985.2 Dendrobium catenatum
TACCTGGTACTCGACCTATTCACTCACACCTCTTTATATTTTATTCTCACTCTCATAATCCCTTTTAATTCAGAACTTCTCTTTGAATTTTATGCCAACCTCCGAATCAATTCTGCCTACACTGATCTCACCTCATATGTGAATCGACGCCCTATCGAGATCACATACCAGGATTGTACAGAGTTGCTACCTCTTTCCACCACTAGGGATAAGC
>NW_021368185.1:0-299 GCF_001605985.2 Dendrobium catenatum
GACATCTTTATATATTCTCTGTTATTGAATTGGCAGGGAACTTTTGAGGAAAAAGGCTCTTAATGGGGAGTTTTATAGAGGAAAGACGAGGTTTTGGATTTTTCTCTTGTTTCATCTGTACATTCCTGTGGCTTATTTTCCTTGGATTCGAGTGGATGGGAAGCTATGAAAGCTCCACGAGAAGTGCGTTCGTCAAGCTGAGCTCAAGCGCACGCAATCATTTAATTTCCAAAGAGTAGAACTAAAAAAAGAGCTACTAATACGAATAAAGATCAAACTAATATATATATATATATATA
>NW_021368186.1:0-1427 GCF_001605985.2 Dendrobium catenatum
GTTTTTATATATTTTTATAGTCATCATTAACATTGAGGTAATGTTCGGTTCATCAAAAATACAGTGAAGCTTAAAATATAAATATTTACAAAATGAATATTATCAATATGTTCATATTTTATTTATAACAAAACTTTCAAGTAATAAACTATAAAATGGCACTATGATATTTTACTCCATCAATTTACAAAGTCAAACATTAAAAAAAAAAATATAAAAATTGACATCAATTTAATTTTCTTCATAAAAAAAATGTATTTTAAAACAATAGTGAAAAAAAAAAAAAAATTATGAGCACTGATTGCTGAAACAGGCAAAAGAGAGCTATCTATCTATCATAATGATTCTGATAACGTTCAATTTATAGTAGCTTTCGTTGCCTGATATGATTTCACTTACGAAACTAACAAGATGGGTTCTTCGCTTGCCTTAGAACTATTGGCTTAGAGTATTTGGTGAATAAGACCTAATTCTATCATGATGTTGGTATCATTTGTTTTTTAGATATTATTCTTTGAGTATATATGATGTTGGGGTATTTAGCTTTAGGAAGAATGATGGATTGATTGATGGTGCAAACATAATGGTTTTTCTTTACTGATAAAAGCAGCATCATTTCTTTCTTGAATGCTTTAAGGGCCTTTTCTTTTTTAGTATTTTAACCAAATTTATGTTTACACACAGTAATTTTGGAATTAGATGTGTGAATCTTTGTTTGACAATATTCTTTTTAATTTTTAGAACACTCACATGTCAACATTTTTATAATCAATTGACTATCACATGTGGATGCTTGTTAAGGATGGTTATTCACCTTCTTCACATGAAATTAATGGCATTAAAACTAAACTTCCTTTTACTGAATGGACTTTTGATGATAGGGATTTAGCACAACTGAATGCAAAATATTTAAACTATTTTTTTGTGCTTTGAAATCAGAATATTACATGCATGTTTTAACTTGTGCAACGGGTAAAGAAATTTGGGATATATTATGTGTTACTTATGAGGAAACTAATGATGTTAAGCAATATAGGTTGAATATTTTATTGCATGACAACAAACTTTTTCGTATGAAACCTACTGAATCAATTTCTGATATGTATACTAGGTTTACTAAAATTTTCACCTCATTACATGCATTAAGAAGAGAGCTCCATATGACTAATTGATTGAAAAGTTTTGGAATTTGGTTCACGCATTTTGGCAAATAGTGTTAGAATAAACCGTTCAAGTGGGATAGTTTATAGTTATTATGAATATTTATTACCTTCGATCGTAGTTGAGCAAAGATCACACAACTCTCCTTGGCCTATTGGTTGAAAGCTTAGGCTTCCAACTAAGAGGTCCAAGGTTTGAGTCATTGTGTATGCGTTGTGTGTGTGAGTTTGCCTTATATGGCCTAAATGTCCCAAAAAAAAAAAAAA
>NW_021368188.1:0-269 GCF_001605985.2 Dendrobium catenatum
TATCCACCAAATCCAAAGAAAAGCAATCACAAGAGAAGTGGAATGAAGAACAAAAACAATTGTATTGAAATTCAAGAGAAAACAAGATAAGTTTGTCCAATTCGAGAAGGACAAGGTCTCCCAATGTAAACCCTAGAAAAAACAAGAAGAAAACAAGAGAAATATTTCAATCAGCATGAAGAAAAACTGAACCCTAATTGCCCCCTTAATACCATCCCAAATTCATCCCACATCCCTAAATTACCCCTCCAAAACAACCATATAACCTC
>NW_021368189.1:0-233 GCF_001605985.2 Dendrobium catenatum
AATACTTTTTATAAAACTCCATGCACGCCTTTATTGCACGTGGTGGGAGAAAACAAAAAAATACAATCGCCGCGGTGTCTCACCAACACCAACCGTGCACGTCTTTATTGACGTGGTGAGTAGGTGTCCTCTTGGTTTTTCCCCTTAACGGGGGAGACGCCGGGAGGCTGCCGAAATTTTCTCCAAAAGGACAAGGACTTGAGCTCAAAATGAACTTGGATTCACACTTGAAG
>NW_021368190.1:0-334 GCF_001605985.2 Dendrobium catenatum
AATACTTTATTTATGTTGTTGTTGGGTTTCAAAATCATTGAATCTTCCCCACATGCTAGCAGGCTACTGGAGATTCGAAGTTGGCTGGATCTTAGCCTTCCCCCCACTCGGATCTCATCTTCTGACAGCTCTGAAAATTTTTCTGTTTATTTTATTCTAAACTATATGAAGTTTTAGAATGATTTTGAGCTTATTAGAAAGAAATTACAAGATGTTTAAGAATCTTACTATTTAAAGTGGACTCTTCTAAAATATAAGGGTTAATAAATGCTTTTAAAATTATAAAATTTTTTGACTATTTATTAACTATTATTATATATTGGATTAATTATAT
>NW_021368191.1:0-802 GCF_001605985.2 Dendrobium catenatum
TCTCTGATTTCTAGATATTTGCTGTATGTAGAAAAAATGGTACACTCCGGTATATCGGTTAAATCGTATTGCTGATTTCGAGTATTGGCTAAGATTGCTCGATGCTACGGTATTGCTCGTATTGTAGAAAATCTAAGGTACAACTCGATAAACTCATTCTTGCCGGTATTTGCTAGTTTGTTGGTAATGGCTGGTTTTGTCGTATTGCTGAAAACTAGTACAATCGTACAACTCAGTATTGCTGGTAGTTTGTCTCCGGTATTGTAGGATTTGTTGGTTATTTGCTAGAAAATATTGGTTCAATCTATTTGCTATGTATTTGAAATATATCCAAAAGGTGATAAGATGTTGTTCGGCTCGTTAAGGATTTAAAAAAACGCACGAGCTAGAACCCAAAAAACAGCGGATCGGGTCAGCGACTTTTCTTCATGCTACGTGTCGCTAAAATATTGGTGGCCGAAAGTAGAGGAGCGTACGTTCACCGGACCAAATAAAAGTTCCAAAAGATGTGCTTGGAGTTTCGAAGAAAAAAACTCATAATAATAAAAATAGTTGGTGGTGGAATTCAAATGTGTAAGAAAAGATAAAAAATAAGAAGATTTATTATAAAAATTGGTTTAGGTGTAAACATTTACATGATTGGGATAGCTATTAAGAGGCTTGTAAGGAATATAAGAGAGTTATTTATGATGCAAAGAGCTTAACTTTTAATGATTTATATAATAGATTATATACTAAGGAGGGAGAAAGATATATTTATAAGTTAGCCAAATAAAGAGATAAGAGTAGTAAGGCTTTAGTT
>NW_021368192.1:0-315 GCF_001605985.2 Dendrobium catenatum
CCTGCCCATTCTGCTCAATAGAATTAGACAACAACTGTAAGCATATGATGAAAAGATAAGGAGATAGTGGGCATCCTTGCCAAAAGCCACTATGAGTATCAATCAACTTAGAGTTCCTTCCATTAATCATGATTGAAAATCTCACACCTACAACACAATCCATGAGAAGTTTAGAGAACATATAAGGAAACCCATACCATTTAAGGATCTGATCAAGTACTGGCCACACCATACTATCGTAGGCTTGTTCCATGTCAAGCTTCAATGCCATCAATCCATTCTTGTTCTTGGAGAACTTAAACTTATGAACAATTT
>NW_021368193.1:0-484 GCF_001605985.2 Dendrobium catenatum
TCCAAGAACTCTCAAACTCTCACAAGAGTAAAACGCATAAATTTTCATAATAATCTTTATTAGCCCTTCTCCAAGAAGAGGAGGGATTTAAATAGACAAATATAAGAAGGGAAAAATAAAAGACAACAATGCCCTCGGGGCTTACAAAGACCTAATCCCTTAAGCAAGGGCATAAATGGAAAAAGACTGAAAATAAATAAATGCATCACATATCATTGAAATAAAAAGGCGTCATCATAGCCGTCGATCATCGGCCATGTCCCTGATGGAACATTAAGGGTCTGATGTCCGCATCATTCTCCCTAGTTGGGAGAAAACTCAACTCCGTCGAGTGGATGTCTCAAAGGCTCGTGTAGAGCCGCAAATAAATTTGGATCCAACTCTGTAACTCCTCTCGATCAATCCACGTATCTTCTATCTTTGGTTTACCTCGCCACCTTATCAAAGAGCTTCTTCGTCCACCCTCTTTTGTGGAAATAATGTC
>NW_021368194.1:0-205 GCF_001605985.2 Dendrobium catenatum
CCCCAAAAAAAAAAAAAATGGCACTCAACGCTTAAAAAAATTGAAAAAAAAAAATGATTAAAATATTCTTAACCAATTTTAGATGGAAAAACTTTTATTCAATAGATTTTATACTAAGATAAATGTTAAATATAATTTTATTAATTAATCATATGTATATTTCATTCATATCAAAACAAATTTAATCTATATAAATTTCATCTTA
>NW_021368195.1:0-240 GCF_001605985.2 Dendrobium catenatum
GTGCGAACAGTAAGGACATTGGACGTCCGATTAAACGGAACTTTTATTCGGTCCCAACGTACGAGAAATTACTCTCCGTTCGGCCACCAATCTATTAGCGTCACGTAGCATCAAGAAAAAATGTCGATCCGACCTGCTATTTTTTGGGTTCTTGCACGTGCATTTTTTTAAATCCTTGACGAGCCGAACAACATCCCATCACTTTTTGGATATATTTCAAATACCTAGCAATACCGAGCA
>NW_021368196.1:0-280 GCF_001605985.2 Dendrobium catenatum
CCCTCCTCACCTCCCTCAGTTTCCTCGTCATCACAGACGGTGAGAACCTGAAGAGTTCAGTCCTTGCACCGATGCCCTGGCGTATATTTCTCATCGCACCTGGAGCACAACCCCTTAGCCCTCTTCTCCTGCATCTCCTTCTCTGTCAGCCGCTTGAAATTTCTCCCACTCCCTCCTACTGTCTTCTCCCTGATGGCCTCCCAACTTCCTCATGTTGCTGGACCTTTAGGAGCTAAATGGGTTATCGTCATCATGTAAGTCCTCCCTATGCTGTTACTCA
>NW_021368197.1:0-235 GCF_001605985.2 Dendrobium catenatum
TTCAAAGACTTCACCTTGGGTTTCCAGCAACCTGAAGTTTCCTAGTTGCTGTTTTAGCCACAGCAAATTGCTGTCCAGCAATTCCCGCTGTATCCTGTGAGCGGTCCAAGGATTTCACAGCTTTACAAGCTGCTATACATGTCGTTACAACTGTTGTCCAGCATTCCAGGACTGGATAGTTTGCTGTCCAGAATTTTTTGGACATAGAAGTGTGCTGTCCACAGTTTCCTGCAGC
>NW_021368198.1:0-353 GCF_001605985.2 Dendrobium catenatum
ACAGGTGAAGTGCCAACAGTATTTGGTAAATCTAGCAAATAGGCATTAGTACCTAATTTTTTAATCACACGAAATGGACCAAATTTCTTTCTACTTAACTTTTTAAAAGTGCCAACGGGAAACCTTTGGCGACAAAAATAAGCCATCACTAATTCACCTTCATTGAAATTTGCTTCTTTTTGATGTTTATCAGCCTCAGTCTTATATTTAGCAGTAACCTTCTTAAGTTTTTCAAAAACCTTGCATTGTTTTACTAATTTAGCAATGTCTTTTCTCATATGGGGCCAGAAATACTTTTCTTTAACTAAAGCAATTGTTTTTCTTTGCCCAAAATGTCCTCCCAAACCTCCACT
>NW_021368199.1:0-309 GCF_001605985.2 Dendrobium catenatum
CAGTGTATGAAAGGAAGAACCTATTACAATAGTGAAACAAATAAAACAATGTAATATGTGTAAGAATTACTCACAATTATAATCATAACAAATCCATTAACATATCCCAATGATTGACCTTTTGATTATTTTTTGCTATTGTATTAAATTCATTCACAAGAAAATCCTGAATGGATTGGGGCCAATTATATGCTCTGAAGTTCTCAACATTTTTTGCAACGTCCAATATTGTTGATTGCACTCGGAAGTTGACCATTGGAAAGAAAATATTGGACAATAAGTATACAATAAATTGTTCCCTAACAATCT
>NW_021368200.1:0-485 GCF_001605985.2 Dendrobium catenatum
ACGTAGTGGGATAAAGGCTTGATGTTGTTGTTGTTGTTGTTGAAAGGATTGGTCGGTTTTTGGTTTTGGAGTAAGGGTTATTTGAATTATGATCAATGGTTCTGTATTAAAATAAAATAAGTTCAATAAAAAATAAAATTCTTTCTAAATAAAAGCTCATTTGTCTTAAACACTCCTTATTTAGATAATTTTG
Source organism: Dendrobium catenatum (assembly GCF_001605985.2). Lineage (NCBI taxonomy): Eukaryota > Viridiplantae > Streptophyta > Magnoliopsida > Asparagales > Orchidaceae > Dendrobium > Dendrobium catenatum. The sequence goes on from NW_021368200.1 coordinate 194, forward strand.
AGCGTGTATTTTGTCTTGATAATACTTTAGAATGTCTTAATTTTTAAGGATTTTAAAATTTGGTTAGACTAGGGCCGAACCGAATAAACCAAACTATATTGAAGTTCAAGTTGATTTGGGTCTACTTATAATTTGGTTTGTTCAATTTTACCTATGATTTGGTTCAATTAAAGTGGTTTAATAAATTCATCATCTAGCCAATTCATATGAACCAACCAAATGCACACCTCTACTGGTGCCCTTGAAAGAAAATTTTCGTAGCTTCATTATATAAGGTTGCCTCTATTAGCAT
>NW_021368201.1:0-327 GCF_001605985.2 Dendrobium catenatum
TTTGCAAAGAGAAATGGAATGGGTATTTAAAAGATTATCAATAGCAAAATTCCCCAACCATTTATCTTGACAAAAATAAATATTACCACAACCTAAACCCCATTGGATAAACTCCTCAGCTTCCTACTTAATATTGCATAATCTCTTCCAAATAGGAGAATCACCCAACTTGAAAGAACAATTAATCGGGTGCTTCCCACAACAATATTTAGAGAACATGAATTTAGACCAAATACTTTTCTTAGATCTAAAATTAAACCAAAGTTTATGATTGAAGGAACGAGCCATATTAAGTAAAGTTTTAAAACCAAGGCCCCCTTCCTCCAA
>NW_021368202.1:0-584 GCF_001605985.2 Dendrobium catenatum
GAGTGTTGAAACTGAGAGGTATGGTTCTTTTCTCGTTACTTGGCATCACGTTTTATGCTCAAAATTTACATAAAATTTCTTTCTTTGAAGGATTGATATGGATGAAAACCTCTTAGCTGAATTCCTAATTTTGAACATTTTGATCATTTGAATCTTTAGGTGCTTGTGCGTTTAAAGTAAATAAGAACTTTTAATCCTTTTGGTTCCGTACGAATTCAATTATGCACTGTGTAGATAATGCTAGATCCCCTTATATTTAAAGTTAGATTTGACCATAGCAGTCATGTCATGGCCAGATGCTAATTGTATGATCTAATTGAATAGTAGCTTTGCAGTTTCCTGTTGGTGCTCATCTGGTTCCATCTTTTTTTTTTTTTGTTTACTGGGACTGTAGCTACCTTCATCTCACTATAGGGTGGGATTTTACATCGCTATCGATTATACTAGGGATGAAAAGTCTATAAATAAATTTTTGAGACATGCAATTTTCTACTTTAATAATTGAATAAAATTTCTTATTTCAGTTTTCAATCTTATATGTCATGGATGTTCTCACTAGACATTTGCAAATGGATGTACCTTGG
>NW_021368203.1:0-548 GCF_001605985.2 Dendrobium catenatum
TAAGATGTTCAAGGGCACTTTCCCCAAATTTTGAGTTTAAGGGTCGTGGTTTGACCCTTATATTCAAAAAGGGGTATAGACCTATCCAATGGGATTTAGGGTGTGATTCTTTCCTTGATGATGATGTGTAGGATGAGGAGTGTAGAGCCACTGATTTTGCCCCAATCCAACTTAGGATGGATCCCTATAGTGATTTGAAGGCGACTTAGAGCTAATCTTGGGTGATTTAGTTAACCACCTTAGAGTACTCCATTTGAGCTCAAATTTGGTGGGTTTAGTCCTTAGGGTCAGGTAATCCTATGGTCCAAATTTTATAAAATTTGGAGTTCATTTGGTTCCCCAAGTAGGAGCCTCAAAAATCCTTCTTAGAAATGGCCTATTAACCCTAATCAATTGATAATGAACTACCTTTAACTCATAAAATCTATTAAAATGATTATAATTGTTCCTAATTAATCCCATAATCAATGAGAATTTAAAACCTCTTAAATTGACTTCTAAATTTGTCTTTATTTAGTCCTTAGGTAAAATCAAAGGTTAATCAATTT
>NW_021368204.1:0-324 GCF_001605985.2 Dendrobium catenatum
TCCTCTTTTATTAACTATAAGATAAATTAGCATAACTGAGCTAGAAAGCAGTAAATTCTATCTTTTTTTGAAAGAATATGTTATATGCATGTTGCTTCAGCTGCTGAAAGTATATTAGTTTTCTGATTGCATTTGTCTATTTAAGTTTTCCACAATCCTAGATATCTTCTATTCAGCCATGCTGCAACTTTTTCTAATTGGAACTTGAGATTTAGGCCCCGGTTGATGAGGATGACGATGATGATGTTGATCTATTCGGCGAGGAGACAGAGGAGGAAAAGAAGGCTGCCGAGGATCGCGCAGCTACCGTGAAAGCATCCGGAA
>NW_021368205.1:0-224 GCF_001605985.2 Dendrobium catenatum
TACATTACTTTATAGTTCGTTTTTAACATACATTTTCCTCTACTCATTTTGCATAGAAATTCTTATACATCTATTTAACTAGTGAAAATGTAATAAAATCATATCAAATTGTTCATAATAATCAAATCTATAACATATCAAAGTTCCACGGTGAAAGCTTACGAAATTAGAGAACAATGCATTTTTGATAATTTAAGTGAGATAAAACCCATAGAAATCAAATT
>NW_021368206.1:0-353 GCF_001605985.2 Dendrobium catenatum
ACTATAAGAGAAATGCCTATTTCTCAACTTACCCAACAAAAATGCCTATAATCCACTAAAAATAATTGCTTTTTTGGTAGATTTCTTTTTGATAGTAAAATGCACATCAAAAGTAGTTTACTATGGAAATTATCTGCTGGAAAAAATTTTAACGTTGTACTTACAGATTTTTTACATAACCATGGAAAAATAATTTCGTATTTTGAGTCAAATTACCTAAAAATATTATGTTGGTAATTTTTACAATTTTTTTTTAAATGGAAATAGAGCTATCCATTACAATTTCACGAGTAATATCTATTCAAATATTTGATGTCCAACTAATATAAATTTTGATGGCACCTGCCAAAAAG
>NW_021368207.1:0-293 GCF_001605985.2 Dendrobium catenatum
TTCTTCCTTCTAAATTCTTGTGAGAAGATCTATCAAGAAGATCATGTTCTCTGCCAACACTTGGAGAGTGTAAATAGCCGAAGGGTTCGCTGTCGACACTTGGAGAGTATAAATAGCCGAAGGGTTCACTGCCTACACTTGGAGAGTGTGAATAGCCAAAGGGTTCTCTGCCCACACTAGGAGAGTGTGAAAGGACGACGGTTCTCTTCAAACACTAGGATTGTGTGAAAGGATGGACGGTTGTCTGCCAACACTAGGGATTGTGTAAAAGGACGACGGCTCTCTGCCGCACC
>NW_021368208.1:0-292 GCF_001605985.2 Dendrobium catenatum
GTTGGAAGCGTGATGTGTCGTAAGAACTTGTTCTTTTGTAAAGCTTGGCTATATGCTAGATATGCAAGTATAACTCTTCTATTTAGATTATGAAGATGGGTGCATTGTTGCTTGTTATTCTCAGTTTGGGTGTTCTCGTTCTATGGTTTTCTCGATTCCAACATATCTCTTCTTTTAGGATTATTATTTTCTTGTTTTATCATGTTAAAGTTCCGTTTTAGATCTTCATTAATAGTGGAGTAAATTATTACTGTTATATTAGTATAGCATAAATAGTTATTTGTTATATAAA
>NW_021368209.1:0-307 GCF_001605985.2 Dendrobium catenatum
CCATTGATGCAGCAATATATTTAAGCAGTCGTAAAAAAAATTTAGATTTCTTGAGGGCACACAAAAACTTGGATTATGGCATTCTTGAATGTTGCTCTTATTTCAACTTGCTGGCACAAACCTTGCAAGGCGCTCACTTGATTTGAAGAGCACATCAATCACATGTTAATTTATAAGAAATATAGATTTTATTATGAAAATAGGAAACAAAATTCTTTTTCTTTTTGAGGGAACGGGAGTATATTGTCCTGAGGAGTTTTCTAGCACAAATCCTATAGATACATCAAAGTATGCCCTAGTGCTATTG
>NW_021368210.1:0-374 GCF_001605985.2 Dendrobium catenatum
TACATATTCAGCCGTCATTGCAGAACCCCAGAAAGTTGAGGCTTTGTTCTACATTGAAACAGTCACCAGAATTATATTGGTGTGGCTTGATAATAATCATCTTCCACCTAGCAGTAATTCCAAGAAGTCCCACCCGATACATGCCAAACCTTATTCCCCTTATCATCCAAGATAGAATACATACATCCCGCTAAATAGAATTTTATTAGTTTTTGGATATTAATAATCTTCTTCATGCTTGCCGTAATTCCAAGAAATGCCACCCCAGACATGTTAAATCTTATTCTTCTTCCCCCACATCATCCTACATCGCAAACAGACATCCATCCATAGAGTGACACAACATTTGCCAAGTGCATCATACTCAATTTGAC
>NW_021368211.1:0-378 GCF_001605985.2 Dendrobium catenatum
TTCATAGTAGTACTCTTTGGTCTCCACTGTTACATAAGGAATGACTAAACAAAAAGCAAATGATCCCATAAAAATAACTCTCGAATCACACGAATATTCTAACTTCCACCACTGAATTTATTACATATTATATTATATCAAACCATTCCCTAGTTACGATAAAAAGCCCCATTCATATTTAATAAAAAAAATAGTTGAACCATTACAGTTGAGCCAAAACTTAGGTATTTCTTAATACTATTATATATGTGTGTTGAATTTTCATATAAAATTAAAATATTAATTCCTATCTATTCTAGATAATAGTCTTAAATTTAATATGACTTAGATAAATTTTTAATTACGTATTTTATATAATCTCTTCCTTAGATTAATATT
>NW_021368212.1:0-485 GCF_001605985.2 Dendrobium catenatum
TAACCAGCACCATTATAATTTCATTTAGATTGATCATTTATATGATTTTTCTTGTAATGATTTTAAAATCTGAACTGACCTACTCAAATTGCTAACTAGAGAGGTCTCGGGATTTAGATTTTGTTAACCCAAATCAAAGCTCCATATAGGCGAAATTGGGGTTTCCTTCTTTATGTTTTCATTGAAATAAGAATTATATCAAAAGAGAATCAAATTGGAGGTAGAAAATTAATATTTCCAAATCTTGTAGATGATATTTATATTTTATATCTAATAGAACATCAATTCTTGATGATGAACAAAAATTTTGAATTCTCAAAATCAAGTGTTAAAAATACTAAAGGATAAATAGGTCCTTTGATATTAAGATTTAGAAAGGGAAGCCATCCTTTTTTTTTTACACATTTAATGAATGCGTCTCTTTTTTTTTTCAGATGCTCCCTTTATTTAAATCTTAAAATAATGATTTCAGTTGTAAAATCGTC
>NW_021368213.1:0-203 GCF_001605985.2 Dendrobium catenatum
GAAGTTTCTCAAAAATCCACTTTTCTTCCTCTTTCCACGATTTTCTCTCTCCTGGACTTTCTCTCTCTTAAAAAACGACTCCATATAGATATTTATTAAGCAGGATCGTCCCGAACGATGTACCGATTCGTCCCGGGACGATCTTCTCTGGACTCAAATCGTCCAAACGAAAATAAATTCCAATTTCTTCGTCCCTGGACGAA
>NW_021368214.1:0-290 GCF_001605985.2 Dendrobium catenatum
TATGATGCGTCCCTTCGTACAGACTTTTGACTTGACCTATCGTACATACGAAGTAAAGTTCGTACAGACGATTAAAAAGTAACTCATTCAAATGTCTTTTGAAAACCGTCCCCTACACTGAAATGACATATGTTCATCTGGACGAACCAAAAATTTTGTACAGACGAAATCCATATTAAAAACTGTCTTATCCACTCAACCGCTGCATTCAATCGTCCCGTCGTTTGAGAAAAGAAAAAAGTTCGTCCTGGATGATATTCAGATCGTACAGACGATTTAATTAAAAAACT
>NW_021368215.1:0-287 GCF_001605985.2 Dendrobium catenatum
AAGAAATCCCCAACTATTCAGTAAAGAGACTACTTTCTGAATCTTGGAACAACTTCCTACTAAATGGCTGTTATCCTCATCTTCTCCACAACCCCTCGGGCATCCAGGAAAATTGCTTAACCTCCTTTTCACAAGGAATGTATTAGATGGAATGGCATTTTTACAAAGTCTCCACCAATAAAGTTCAATTTTTTATTTTAACTTATGTCTTTTCATCCTATTCCAATGAGCCATCTCCTCCTCATGAAACATAACTGCTTCAAAGGACATGGCAGTAATGGATTTCC
>NW_021368216.1:0-282 GCF_001605985.2 Dendrobium catenatum
TAGTTTCCTTCATAAGACCAATAATGTCATTAAAACACTAACGGGGAATATTATACTCAATTTTAATACTTAGCATCCTCACTGTAATGGATAATTCCGAATACGTACTACAACCTTCCCAAATTGGCTTTTGAGCTGAATGTAATAACTCAAAGAATTTTTGTGTCTCTGCATTTGGTGGCTCTTCTACATTAGACCTTAAATTATGACCTGCTACATAAAAAATAAGGTCTTCATATGGTCTAATCATTTGATCTTCATCAAATGTTTCATAAGCTGTAG
>NW_021368217.1:0-1122 GCF_001605985.2 Dendrobium catenatum
CTTTTGGTAGTGAAATGGTGGAACTCATTTTAAATACAAAAATTTGTTTTGATCAATATGAAGACAAGCAGGTCTTAGTAGCTGATAGATCGGGGAGAATAATTTTTGGAATGTTAGTTGAAGCAAGATGGAATGATATGCCTTAATGTAAATTAGCTAAATGGTGGAAAAAAGCAAAATTGATGCCAAGGGTGGAGATTTTTTGCTGGAGGTTATTCAAAAATTCTATACCAACTTACAAATTTCTGTCTCATAGAAGACTTCAAGAAGTTGAAGTTTGTCCAAGATGTTTGGATGGAATTGAAGACACGAAACACTTTTTATTTAACTGTGCCAAGATAAAAGAAGTGTTGTCTCAACTCAACAAATGGTGATTCAAGATTCCTCAGTTTGAAAGCTATCGAGAATGCTGTATGTGGATGGATCACATGGAAGCTCACAACGGTATGCTGCTTAAATTGTTTTGTAATTCCTTATACCTTTCTTGGAAAGCAAAAAATAGATTTATACATGATAAGGTGATAGCTCTGTGGCCGCTAATGTTGTTAGCTATTTATCTACTTCTAAGTTGATTATTAACTTCAAATCAGAATTATGGGATGCAAACCAGTCCATGAGGCTGTCCAATACTTGGTATCCCCCTCCACCTGATTGGTTAAAAATTAATGTAGATGCATCCCTTGATTCCTCGTATAGAGCTTGACTTGACAGCAAAGGGAGGTTTTTGTTGGCATTTGGAAAAAAATGTACTCATTGGGATGTCCATTATTTGGAGCTTCTAGCTATAAAGTCTTTAGCTGATATGACTAAAGATTGGTTGTTTAAATACAAGGGAGCTATTATTGATGGTGACAATGCAAATGTAATAAGAAGGATTCAAAAGGCAAGGATTGATGATTACAAGGGAGAAGAAGATTTAAATCTCTTTAAAGAGTTTCATTAGGTCATTTTTTCTTATGTTGGTAGAGGTAGCAACAAGCTAGCCGATTTATGTGCCAGGTATGCTATGACTAACAACTTTATTTGGGAAGACTTGTGCTTGAATGAGATTCCACCTTCATTTGTGGACTTATTGAAGGAGGAATCTACTTTGTAGCTGTTTTTTCTTTTTTTTCGCTATTT
>NW_021368218.1:0-246 GCF_001605985.2 Dendrobium catenatum
GGAATTGAGTCAAATAATGGTGGATGCCAAAATATCTAGTGTACGTGCATTATGATTCATGGTTTACTATACAACAAGTATAATGATTATGCCTAAATTTACTTGATGAATATCAATTAAAAATTTGACAAAGTTGAATTTTTTAAGCCAAAAAGATTTGATGCAAATTGGCATTCACATTTTGAATTTTTTCATGAATGATATTAATTTAGGTCTTTGATTTTCATAATTTCCTATTTTAGTTTA
>NW_021368219.1:0-325 GCF_001605985.2 Dendrobium catenatum
AAAGAGGAAAGGATACCCCTTTGGGGAACACTCCTTTTCCATTTGGAAATCCAAATTTGGATCATACTTCTTCCTTACCCAAAGAGGAAAGAGTGGCCTTCCCCTTTAAAGGGAAGTGCCCTCTTATCCATTTGGGTAATCCACTACGAAGATTCCAAGAAGACTGAAGAAAAGGAGTCCAAAGAAGAACAAGATTGAAGATTTAAAGATTTGAAGATTGAGAGTATCCCACTCAAAATAACTTACGTCATTACTAGGTTTAGAATCCGGGATGTTGTCAGTGGTGCCCGGCCACTTTACTTTCTGTAATACTCTGGTTTGTAAT
>NW_021368220.1:0-593 GCF_001605985.2 Dendrobium catenatum
ATCAAATTAGCACCGTAAAGTATAATTAAGATATAGTACAATGCTACAGATTTTGATGATCTGTTACAAGCCATGGTTCCTGAATCAATTTGAAATAATCCATTATAAAAATAATATTAGAAAAAGTTTGCTCTTTGCCTCAATTAAAAGAAAAGACTGAATTAAAATGTATGGATTACTAATTTGAAGTCCTCACTAAGGAGCAATAAAAATTCAAAATTAATTTTATTTTTTACTAATCAAATTAATTATTTTTTAAAACATTTAAATTAACTTTTAATTAATATTTATCAAATTATTTTTAAAATCAGATAAGGATATAGAATTGGATGAAGGAGAGTTTCACGATTCAATTATTCGATTAGGGTTGAATCGGCTAAATATTAATTTTAATCAAATATTGACATAAATAAAACAAAATCATGTTATAAAGCATAGAACATATATAATAGAAATTTTAATAATTTTAAAATTGAAGACATATTTGATTAACTAACCCCTTAATATGAGTAACTAATTTAATATTTTAAATTTGTAAACTTCAATTCAATGATTAATATAATTTTAAGTAGATATGAAAAACAGAAAGGAAG
>NW_021368221.1:0-289 GCF_001605985.2 Dendrobium catenatum
TATTTATTTTAAAATTATTGTGAATAAATTTTTTAATATCGATAAGAAATGAACCAAACATCTTGACTTCATTCTTTTTTTTTCGTTTAGTTATACATTTTCGCATAGCTCGGTGGTGTAAGATCTAAGAAGGTTCTGAGATGGTTAAGGAAAATTAATATTACTTTATAAATATGAAGAGGATTTCTTGTTTAAATATCAACTAGCAAAGACAGAAATATGGTTTTCAGATTTTGATGAAGCAAAGCTTAATAAATCGAAATTAAGATGTTAATTTTGCTATCATGTC
>NW_021368222.1:0-411 GCF_001605985.2 Dendrobium catenatum
ATTAATAAGTGCACTCATTTTAGATATCTTCGGTCTATTGTTCAAAGTGATGGTGAAATAGATGGGGATATTATTAGTAGAATTCAAGTTTGATGGTTGGAATGGAGGAATGCTTCGGGTTTGTTGCATGATAGAAAAGTAACACTCAAACTTTAGGAAAATTTTTATAAGATGGTGGTAAGACCTGCAATGCTTTATGGCACAGAATGTTGTCCATTAAAAGAGAAACAAAATATTAAGTTATGTGTTGCTGAGATGAGGATGCTAAGGTGGATGAGTGGATTTACTCCTATAGATAGAATTCAAAATGAGCATATCCGTGAAAAGGTTGGAGTAGTTCCAGTCTCTGTTTAAAATTGCGCAACGAGAGGCGCGAGGCGCGCCTTTGCGCAATTCTTCCCAAAGGCGCCT
>NW_021368223.1:0-226 GCF_001605985.2 Dendrobium catenatum
GACACACCATATATTTCCGGAGCAGGAGTTGGAGCCATAGCAGCCGCCGGGCCACACATCAAAATTCAATACCCGATGAACTTACCAACATATATAGCTCCGCCGGACGTATACAGGACAGCAAGGCAGATGGGGCCAGATCCGAAAGTGAATATACAATATAACCTCTCATGGTCCTTTCAAATTGACGGCAACTTCACCTATATTGTGAGACTCCATTTTTGTG
>NW_021368224.1:0-1038 GCF_001605985.2 Dendrobium catenatum
TGCTCCAAATTCCTCTTCTTTGGGAACATTAGGGAGAAGAGATTACATATGATTGCTTGGAAATCTGTTACTTTGCCTAAATCTAAAGGTGGATTGGGCTTGGCCTCCTTTGATTCTATTCAGCACAAGATGATTTGCTCTTTTATCTTTAGAATGTACAATGAGAGTAATTTTGTTGGTGATTGGTATAGAGGAAAATTTGACTCAATCTGGGAAACACCCCCTACATATGCTTCAAAATTTTGGAAACTTGTTTGCCAAACTACTGCCTCCTTCCCCCACAATGTCACGCTATCTGTACACCGGAATTGCAAATTGTCTTTCTTATGGGATCCTTGGTGTGATAATAAACTGGTTGCTGATTTTTACTACTCTCCCAGTTTGGCACATTTAAAGGTTAATGAATGCATCACTCATAATCAATGGACACTTCCTGATTGTGTTCCTTCTACCTCCAGAACTATTATTATGAAAACTGCTATTGGGGAGGAGCAACCAGTTCTTTACTGGGACGGCTCCTCAAATCCCTCTTCTAGGGAATTTATGTCGTCGTGGAATGACGACTTGGAGGATGTTGTTTGGAGTAAGTTTATATGGCACAAAGGATATGTTTTGCACTATGCCTGTTATGCGTGGATGGCTTTACTGGGGAAATTAAAAACGGCTGATAACCTTATTTCGAGGGGTATCTTGGTTCATGATGGTTGCTCTTTTTGCACTGCTAATTTGGAATCGCATTCTCATATGTTATTTGAATGTGATTTCTCATTTTCCATTCTTACGGCTTTATTCCCTTTGATGACATCATTCTACCTTAGACCAAATCTGTTACAAGCATATGATTATTTAGGGAATTTGCGATCCTTTGACAGAACTGATCGGAACTTCTGTTATTTTTCTATGGTTGTTTTGGTTTATTTCCTTTGGCGTGAAATAAATAATAGACGTTTTTCTGGGAATTGGAGGAGCCCAATTGATTTAAAATTTACTATTATTCATGATATCAAGGCTAAAGTTTCTCACTGGAAGCATTTTGAT
>NW_021368225.1:0-264 GCF_001605985.2 Dendrobium catenatum
AAACTAGGATGGTGCCACGAAGGGCGTACTCCACCACAAGCGTGTGTTAATTAGGATGGTGCCACGAAGGGCGTACTCCACCACTAATCCCCAAGTCAAATGCCAGGGTGGTGCCATGGAGGGCGTACTCCACCACTAGCGGGTGTAGTCCTAAGGGAGGGAACAATCCGACCCTAAGGAAAAAGGCTATGAGCGTTAAAAAGTGAAAGAACTTAAAAAGAAAAGAATCAAATTGCAAATCGAGAAAAGAAATCTTATTAATTG
>NW_021368226.1:0-283 GCF_001605985.2 Dendrobium catenatum
TTCCTTGTGGAGTTGCAAAGCCTGGAGGAGCAGGAGGGGGAGGAAAAGCCCATTCCTGCGTTGGTTCAGCCTCTTCTGCAGGAATTTGAAGATGTGTTCCAACCTCCGATGGGACTAACACCTGACAGAGAGCGAGAGCACCAGATTGTCCTGAAAGAGGGAGTATCCCCTATCAGTGTGAGGCCTTACAGATACCCTCAGGTGCAGAAAGATGAGATTGAAAAGTTTGTGGGAGAGATGCTAGAAGAAGGGATCATTCAGCCCAGTATGAGTCCTTTCTCTA
>NW_021368227.1:0-245 GCF_001605985.2 Dendrobium catenatum
CAAGCCTCATCTAGCTACTCATTAACAAGCTAGTGGTTTAGCACATCTAAATAAAATGAAATTGCAAATGAACCCAACTAGCATGTTGAATATGCTAGCTACCCATTGTTTAGAAAATGGTCGGTATATATTTTTTTCTTTTATAATGCAAAATAAAACTTATCCAGGCAGAGTGGGAGTAAACTCTCTCCATTTTTTTAGTTTTGTTGATACCACAAAGGAGAGAGAGAGAGAGAGAGAGAGAG
>NW_021368228.1:0-219 GCF_001605985.2 Dendrobium catenatum
TCTCTCTCCACAAAGACAAATTGCATGTGCCACATGTCACTGATGGGTAGATGAATGAAGACTACAGTAAATGCAGTATCATGTAGTCAACTTTGATCTAAGGATGAATACAACTGCCACCAACAGTAGTGGCGTATTATAAAGACCAAAATCATGGTATAGTACATAAAGACTAAAAGTTCCTACAAGCTTCTACAACCTAAGGCAGGAGATTAGTTA
>NW_021368229.1:0-533 GCF_001605985.2 Dendrobium catenatum
AAACTGCCTACATAAGCTTTTCTCTAGCGTGGTGGGAAGGGAACCTGACGCGATGCCTATAGCGAGGCGAGTAAGCCCGGTACAAGCTTTTCTTATTGTGGACGGAATAATTTTAAGTACCCATACAAGTTCAATATCATATTCGTATTGATTTGATTTTGGTTCCATGTTGATTTTATTTTGTTTGGGTTTGACCTTTAGAAAACATTTAGATTTTGTTCAAGTTTATATCCATAAGTCCTCTGTTTATTTGAGTCCATGTTCTTGTTCTTTTGAGTTCAAATCAAGCCAGAGTTCATTCATGTTTTCATCCAAAATTTTGGCAACCTCTCGGCGTCTCCCTCATTTAAGGGAAAACTACAAAAAACTGGGCCTCCTGCCACACTAGAGAAAATTGTGTATGGTAGGTGCCCTCTTACAAGGACACCACGGCCGTAAAATCTTTAATCCCACCATGCTAGAGGAAGGCGTGTATGGGCCTTTAGTACATGTTGCAAGAAAAGTAGTTGTTTCCCCGCATATATAGAGCCACA
>NW_021368230.1:0-230 GCF_001605985.2 Dendrobium catenatum
GTGGAAAGTTAGAAATTGTGAGTTATCTGGATGGCCATGTCTGAATGATAACTTGAAGTTAGATGAGATGGGTGCTGCCGTCCTGAGTTCTGAATTCAGCTTCAATGAATGCAGAAATACTGTTTTTCAGCAAGGCAACAATAAATCACCTGGCCTTGATGTGATTACTGCCTCATTTTTCAAATGCTATTGGAATCTGGTAGGTGTTACTACTTGGAATGCTATGAACA
>NW_021368231.1:0-477 GCF_001605985.2 Dendrobium catenatum
AATGCTTTTCACAAACTAATCACCCCAATCCTCACCAACTATAATATGGAAATGCTTACCTAATTAATTATCATGATAAATGATTAAATTATGTACGAGAAGTGGCGCACATCATCAGCGAAGCGGTTGGATTGACTGATGATGGTTACGGATTAGAACAAAACGATATAAATTTTTTGGCACCAAGAAGAGTGCCCTAACTTAGATAAACAGACGATTTCATGTTAATTAATCATGTTGTGTTTAGGCTAAAAGGATCGTGCTGATACAAAAATGGGCATGATCCGTACTATGGCCAACGATCATAGCGATTTGAGGGTTTTTCTTTTTGCTTGAAATAAATGAATTAAATATAAAACCTAACGAAGATAATAGCCGGAGGCCAATCAACAATTGTAGCGGTAAGGTGCGCCTTACTGTAGGCGGCCAAAGATCATAGCAACACTACGGGAAAACACGTGATTACCGTCGGAATTT
>NW_021368232.1:0-300 GCF_001605985.2 Dendrobium catenatum
TAGAGTCTAAAGGCTTTCGTTTGAGTAGATCTAAAAAAGAATATATGGAGTATAATTTTAGTAATAATAAATCTAGCAGAGGTATTGTGACTATGGGCGATCAAGTCATTAATAAGAATACACGTTTTAGATATATTCAGTCTATTTTTCATAGTGATAGTGAAATAATTGGGATATTATTAGTATAATTCAAGCTGGATGGTTGAAGTGGAGGAATGTATCAGGCTTGTTGTATAGACTAGTCCCCCTAAAACTTATAGGAGAATTCTATAAGATGGTGGTGAGACCTGCAATGCTTTA
>NW_021368233.1:0-270 GCF_001605985.2 Dendrobium catenatum
CGTCGTTTTAACCAAATCACCCCCAAATTTTTTTTTTAAAAATACAAATAATTTTCAACCCTTAAATCTTTCCTTAAAGGCCTAAATCAATCTGAGTCATCAATTTATTTTGAAGAAAAATGTGATTGAGTACAGTTAAAGCCGTTTAAAACCAAACCACCCGAACACACGTCTCCCTCACCCCTTAATTCCGAAATCCCGAACTCCCCAGCCGGTTGCTCCTACAGTAGTTCGCAAGGCTCGGTCCTCCTCTCCCAGTTCGGAAAACTT
>NW_021368234.1:0-301 GCF_001605985.2 Dendrobium catenatum
CTAAAGATGATGGTCAACAAAGGTATCTAGTTCAGGGTTTCAGGGAAACTGGAGACGGAGAACACATGGGTTGATCGTGACGAAATGCAGCGAGTGGACCCCGACTTAGTAGAGTGGTACGAGAGCTCTATAGATGCTTACTCGAAGGGGTCGAGTTTTCTCCCACCTGGGGAGAATGATGAGGACATCGATTCTATAGAATTTAGTCAATTGTTTTAATTGAGTTTTAAAGCATATTTGCAATTCAAACGATTGCCTGATTTGCCCCCACCAATTAAAGGAAAGTTTCCTTTGCTAAATC
>NW_021368235.1:0-232 GCF_001605985.2 Dendrobium catenatum
ACCAAGGTCTGATTCTTCCTTTCAGCTACCCCATTCTACTGAGGGGTCCTAGGGGCTGAAAAATTGTGGCTAATCCCCTTGTCCTCACAAAAATCTCCAAATCTTTCATTTTCAAACTCTCCCCCTTGATCACTAGGGATGGTCAAAATCTCACAACCTAGCTTCTTCTGAATCCAAGTAGAAAAAGTTTTAAATTCCTTAAAAGACTCATTTTTATGTGAAAGAAATCTAG
>NW_021368236.1:0-276 GCF_001605985.2 Dendrobium catenatum
AAGTTTTCTTGGAGGGATGAAAATAATTAGAAACTTTCTGGGTGGATGAATATCTAACAAAGATACATTTAAGTGCTCTTAAATCTAATTTTTCTCTATTTTGGTTGTGAATGTGAACATAGGGAGTACACCCAAAGATTATGGGTGAAAGGTTATTATGGATTTGGAATTCAGAATAAAAGATGATAAAATATCCATTGGTGTTTTAAGTCCCATGGTGTTTGAACATAGTCGGTTTATGAGATATGTGGCAATTAGAAACCCCAATAAGATTTG
>NW_021368237.1:0-294 GCF_001605985.2 Dendrobium catenatum
GATGTGGCCCACACCGCTTCCATGGTGGCTTTAAGTCGCATACCAATTATAGTTGTAGGCTGTAGTTGGCCGATAATTTGGCTAACATTTGCCTAACCTCCAATTTTTTTTTAAACTTCTCTATACCCCTTCCCGCACTCGCTTCCCCTTAAAATAAATACCCCTTAGTGTATATATTTTCATACAACTCCCCCACTTCTCCTCTCTTCTAGTGGAGGACTTCCCCTATCCTAGTAGCAGCCGGTATCCCCTGTCTAAGTTTATTTCCCCTCTCTGCTTAAATTGAATCTCATT
>NW_021368238.1:0-346 GCF_001605985.2 Dendrobium catenatum
AACGACACACGATCAAGGGATTCAATATCGGCCATCCATCCAACCACTCCCCATTTACCCATGATCTATCATCTATTTACAGGCCATGCCACTCCAGAAATTTATAAATAGACCTCTCATTTCTCGTAAGAGAGGACCAAAACAATAAAAAGAAGAGAAGATAAGAGGATTAGGAGGGAAGAAACTCCTCCTCGAGCACCATCGCCGGAATTCTGCCCGACTTCTGAACGACGCAGGAATTTTGCCCAACTTCCGAACGACGTCGGAATTCTTCCCAACTTCCGAACGACGCCGAAATTCTTCCTGACTTCCGAACGACGCTGGAATTCTGCCTGATTGCCCAAGT
>NW_021368239.1:0-480 GCF_001605985.2 Dendrobium catenatum
CAAACTTCGTTCCTTATTAATTGATTTAATTCTTCTTGCATAGCCAAAATCCAAAATTCATCTGAAAGTGTTTGATCAATATTAGTGGGTTCTATGGTTGAAAAGAAGGCAGAATGATTGACTTCTTTGTTTAATCCAAGCATAGTTCTTACACCCACACTAGGTTCACCAATTATCAACTCATTTGGGTGGTTTTTAAAAAATCTCAAATCTCTAGGCAACGGGTTTTCAATCTCCAAATTTTCTTTCATATTTTCTTCCAAATTTATTCTTTCAATCTTTTGGGAGTTATCCTCAATTTCATCTTCTACAATATTTGGCTCTTCCAAATTTCCTGATTCATCGAATACAACATCTGTGGTCTCCTCTATTCTCAAAGTTCTTTTATTGAATACTCTAAAAGATTTTCCAACACTTGAGTACCCAATAAAAATTCTCTCATTTGATTTTGGATCAAATTTTCCTAAGGCAGATTTTCCA
>NW_021368240.1:0-1090 GCF_001605985.2 Dendrobium catenatum
GCCTTTGATACTTTCAGTGCATTAAGAACAAGGCTTGATGTGATTGATTTAAATACTTAAATAAAAATGTTCTTGCAACATTGATGTTTATTTATTAATTAAATATTTTTTATGTGTTTATGATTTTGTTTGTGTGATTTTTCCTTTTAGAGTCTGTCTTTCATTGTTATTTTTGGTATTTATTTTGTTTTGGTTTGTTTTTGAATTGTAGTTTTTGTTTGAGTGCAAAAATCAAAAACTTTTTTAAAGTTATCATCGTCCGGGACAAAATTTTTTCGTACGGGACGATTTGTGTAATGTGTTAAAGTGTCAAATTTTAAACCGTTTGCATGTAGTTTTTTAGTGTTTAATGGTCACTTCGTTTGGACGATCGTTATGATCGTACGGGACGATTTGTTTTTCAATCGATGGGACGAATGAATGAAGCAGTTGAATGGATAAGGTAGTTTTTAATACGAAATTCGTACGTACGAACCTTTGGTTCGTCTGGACGAACACATGTTGGTTCGATGTAGGGGACGGTTTCAACTTCCATTAAAACGATATAAGTTCTGATCGTCCCGGGACAAACACGTGTTCGTCTGTACGATCAGACTGGTCAAAAGTCTGTACGAAAGGATGCTTCGTAAGTCATGTTAATTACGAAAAGGCATTTCATTCTGGTTGTATTGGATCATCTGTACGAAATATTTTCGTAAGGGACGAACGAAAATTTCGTACGGGACGAATTATTTTCGTCTGGTACGAATGAATCATTTTTTAATAAATAGGCGGTCTTTTCAACTCAATTGTCACTCTCTAAACATCACTTTCAAATCCTTTCTTACTTTAGATCATTTTCAAATGGCCAGTTCAAGCAAGCGTCAAAAGGTCTTAGTGACCACTCTGTGATTCGCTCCTATGTCTTCAAACAAAAAGTTGAAATCATCAAACATGACTTAGGAGCATTTCTAAATTTAAGGACTGTGGGAGAAAGAGCCCATACCTTAATCACCAATGATCAATATAAATGATATGACATCAATAGGGTGATTAGAGGAAATGGTTTAAATAAGCATGTGGCTAAGGTATCTAGTCTTGTCCGGAATGC
>NW_021368241.1:0-384 GCF_001605985.2 Dendrobium catenatum
AGCGAGTTGTACTTGGAATCGACATTTAGTTTGAGTTGGAACTTTGTTGCATTCTCTAATTGATCTTTGCTTGTGGGTAGATCATGTGTCTTTAATCCTTGTTGATGGTTGCTTGCAAATCAAATGATGATTGAATCATTGAGTATAATAAATATTTCTATTTATTATAGCTATTCTGATGTTGCTCACTGACATGTTACATCCTTAGTGCATGATCGTAGATGAATATTTCGGCATCGGTTACAAGCAAGTCATAAATCATCATATTCATCAAGAGCCTTTCTAGTGAATTAATACATTCACTACAAGTAGATTAGGGGTGAACTAGCTCTGATCTTATGAATCAGTTAGTATGGTCCAAAAGCCTATATCATGAGTTTATAA
>NW_021368242.1:0-486 GCF_001605985.2 Dendrobium catenatum
TGGAAGCACTTTGATCGTACACATCCCACATTCGTGGCAGAACAAAAAAATGTCAGATTAGATTTATGCGCAGATGGTTTTACTCTATTCAGTCAGTCGGCCACACCGTACTCATGTTGGCCTGTGATATTCACTCCTTACAATCTTACTCCAGAGTTATGTATGACTACTCCTTATATGTTTTTGTCACTTATAATTCCAGGGCCACATCATCCAAAATTAAAGATTGACGTATTCTTACAATCTTTGATTGATGATTTAAGTTTATTATGGGAAGAGGGAGTAAGTACATATGATATCTCCATCAAACAAAATTTTACACTTAGAGCAGCATTACTTTGGACAATTGGTGACTTTCTTACATATGGTATGCTCTCAGGTTGGAACACTTCAAGCAAGTTAGCTTGTCCGTATTGTATGGAAAAAACAAAATTATTCACTTTAAAGTACGATAGGAAGAACACTTGGTTCGATTGTCATCAAATG
>NW_021368243.1:0-383 GCF_001605985.2 Dendrobium catenatum
AAGGAAAGAGAAGGAAATTAAATAAATTGCATAATTTTTATATGAAAAATTCGTAAAATACAAACACCAATGTTTTGGCCTAGCTAAAACAACATGTATTAGGTTTATAATAAATTATATGATTTGGGAGGCGAAGAAGAATGAATTGAAGTGTGCAAACAAATCAATCAAGGAGGGCAAGGGTCGTATCCAGCAGAGTATGATCAGGTGCCATATCCCAAAGGATGCTCGAATTATAAATGATCAAAAATTAAATTAATCAGGTCAATTCCTTAATAGTCCTGAGAAGACCATTAAAGCAAGAAAACATAGTAAAGTTGCATTATTCAAAAAAGAGCATACATCGTTGAGGCCCATCTATTTTGTAGCAGGTGGAGGCTTCA
>NW_021368244.1:0-259 GCF_001605985.2 Dendrobium catenatum
AAAAGAGGAATTAATTTTTAATTACCAATTCACCCCCCTCTTGATTAGCCGCTGGGACATAAGCTTTGGTTTAACAACCTAATTCATAGTGAATGAGTTTCAACATTTAAATCAAGTGCCACGTGTATCAGCCGGGCCAAACAGGTGGATCGTCCAGGCCGATTGTTCCAAAATGGATCGGCCCAACAATTTTACAGAATTTAAACGTATATCCACGTGTACCATCTAGGACGAACACGTGGATCGGTAAGGCCGAATT
>NW_021368245.1:0-319 GCF_001605985.2 Dendrobium catenatum
GGTAATCTCTCCAACTTCATCTTCATCCTCAACTCTATACTTCTTAGGATCAGATTCAACAAACATTATATGATTAAGGTTGGGCAGATTTTGGGTCAAATTTTCCTAAGTGTGACTTCCCATTATTAAGAATATAAACCTTACAGCTAAAGACATGGAGGTAAGAAAGGTTGGGTGTCCTACCCTTAAGGATCTCATAGGATATCTTATCAAGTTTGGCATTAACATTTACCCTATTCAACACATAACAAGCTGTGTTTATCACTTTAGCCCAAAAGTACTTTGGAAGTGAATACTCAGCAAGCATGGCTCTAGCGGC
>NW_021368246.1:0-234 GCF_001605985.2 Dendrobium catenatum
AGACTTATACTAAAATGCTGGAAGATATAAGAGCCAAACTGACAGCAGCCAATGACAGTTATAAACAGCTTGCGGATGTCCATCGACGGCGGGTTGTCTTCAACCCTGGCGATCTCGTCATGGTCCGGATGCGCAGAGAACGCTTCCAACCTAGAACTTATTCTAAGTTGAGCCCACGTAAGATTGGACCGGTTCCAATTATCCGCCGCATCAACGATAATGCCTATGTCGTGG
>NW_021368247.1:0-568 GCF_001605985.2 Dendrobium catenatum
TCAAAAGAAGTTTGTTCAGATCGTCCAAGATGATAATATATCGTTCTGGACGATCAGTACAAATCATGGAATATCGTCCTGAACATCGCCCTGAAAAATAGCTATCCAGTGTCCAATCGTCCAGCACATTGGCCAGGATGATTTGGCGATCATCCAGGCCGATTTGATCTTGAAATTAAGTCATAATTGCTTTCCTTAAATTCCAGAGAAAATTGAAAAAATTGACCTGGATCGTCCTGGTCGATATTTTGTAGTCCTGGACGATGTCCAAAAATAGTTTTTTTCTAATTAGATCTAGCGGCAGATTATTTCTGAATTGAGCCTATTGTCCTGGCCGATACAAAATCGTCTAGGATGATGTGTTTTGCATAATGACGACTGCTTTAATGAGGATGCCCTAAATATGGTTTCTTCTTTTGGATAGATCGTCCCGGATGATATAAATATCGTCCGGGATGATGTTACAAAAAATAGAAATCTTTAAGGGGCAACATAAAATCTTCCAAGTTACAAAACATTAGGAGCCACACAAAATACAATAGACTCAAGAAAGGAAAAAGTATACAAA
>NW_021368248.1:0-248 GCF_001605985.2 Dendrobium catenatum
GGCAAAACCGAAATTGTGGAACCCTAGGGCATATCATAATCTAACAACAACAAGCCTTTTATCCCAGTAAGTGGGGTTAGCTACATGAATCATATTCTCCATTGTGTCCCATTAAGATTCAAATTCTCATTTAAATCTAATAAAAAGATATTTTTAATACTTTCTAACCAAGCTTTTTTAAATCTATTCTTAACTTTCTAAGCATAGGCTCGATTTAATACATCTACTCTCCTAATAGTCATATGAAG
>NW_021368249.1:0-236 GCF_001605985.2 Dendrobium catenatum
CTACAACAGCAACATGACCAATTGATTATACTTGTCCTGTATATAGTATTGAATTGCATGTTTACTGTATTGCTTTATGGATTCATTATTTTATAGATTTCTGCTTTATTGACTTTGATTGGATTTACTAGTTTGTACGATTTCATTGATTTTACTGATTGATTATTGTGCATCGATATTGAACATTGATATAGAAATGTATGGATATAGATATTGCATTGATAGCATGGACATGA
>NW_021368250.1:0-3762 GCF_001605985.2 Dendrobium catenatum
TATCCAAATTATGATATTTCCCCCTAAATATAAAAATACCTAATAAAAATGTAATATGTTTTAGTCAAAATGCTCATATTGATAATATTTATGAAAAGCCAAAAGTTATGCTGTGAAAGTTTGCTAAAGATCAAGATATCACAACTTTTGTACATTTTAATCAAATTAAAATTCATAAAATACGAACTACAAAAAATCATTGAAATTATTGTTAGGATAACAGTAATGTACCTAGAGATGAACAACTTTCCCAACATGATCAACTATAAAAACCACTCTATGACCTCTAAATCCTATGTTTTATTTTCTCTTTCCTCTTTTTTCTTCTGAATTTACCTATTTTATTCTCTGTTCTCTGTTAAACGGAATGAGTAAATTGGCATTTAATAAGTTTGGTGAGTGACTTTATATTTTTTTTAATAAAATATTTGAAGGACAAAAATGTAATTATGTCAATTGTTTAGATTTTAAGCCTAAAATTCTTATAAATTATTTTGTATCTTCAAATATGGAGCTCTAAAATTATGAACACATATTCATAACATAACCTAGCATATCTAAAAGACTGGTGAAACCAGTTTGTAAAATAGACATCTAACGGTTCAAAAAAATATCACTTGTACCGACATATGTCACTTTCTACACTGCTCCTAAAATTAGGAAAAAATATTATAATTAAAGTACAAGAATATCTATATCATGAAAAAAAAAAGTTTACAAAGTGGACTTATAATGACTCTTAAATAATTATTTAACTGAATCAAAATATTGATCATTACATATTATAAATTATTAGTATCAATCAAATAAGCTAATCTTATCATTATGTTATGAAGAAAATTCTTTTATGTGCTCCACATAATATGGACAAATTAATCTCTCATGGGTGACCCATATAACATGACATATGCAGGAAAATCACTTATATGACTATAGTTTTCATCTAAAAATTTTATTTCTTGTATTCGATCGTTATAAGTAATCACTCATTTATTTCATAAGTAATTACTACTCCATTCTAAGCAGGCAGTCCGACTCACGGACAGAGAAAATATCAGTCACACACCAGCATCAGAAAGCCTATCTTTCACCGAAAACCTTGTACCAAGAATAAAAAAAAAAAAAAAAAAAAATTCGCTCACCACGGCATACGCAAACACCAAGATCGCGCCCTTGAGCACCAATTACCCAAAAGGACTCACAAAAATCTCCGAACACAACCAACCCAGAGCTTTTGATAAACGGCGCAGTTTACCGGTCTCAGAGTCTATCAAAACCTAGAAAAATAAATTCAAACCCTCAATGCCCTCAGACTGCACCCAATATGCACAACTCGCACAGACCTGGCTCGTAAAGACCGGATTAATTATTAAATGACGCCACCAGAACACCTCGAGGAAAAAACGCTTCCTGAAACTCTCCGTCGAAGACGGCAATGGCTGTAAACAAACCGGATGTGGCAACATAGCAAAACAATCACATATCAACATATCAACCGTCGCAATCAGACGATCGCGAGGAGAAAACGACCACAACCTTGCCCAGCTTGGTAACCAAAATATGCCGGGAAGACGTACGGAATCCCAGAATCCGTACAACCGGCCGCATCCACGCGTGTCTGCCTCGAAGGCGCTACAGATTCCCATAAAGAGAACGCGCATCATGCACAAACGACGATACGGCAGCAGCATCCAAGAGCTATTCGACCACCCAATAACGTAATACTCTCTCGAAGTTGGCGTCCGGGGCGCCATCCACTAGCTCACCATTAAGCTCACAAAGCGGCCAGCTCCCTCAACCGAGGCGATACAAGACCGTCTCAAAGTACGGCCGAGAAATGGGCCCAGAACCCCGAACAAACCCGAAAAATTCACCCCACGACTGGAGAAGAAAGAGATACAACCTGGGACTCTTCGACCCCTGCACGTTCTCACGAGGTAGCCGATCTATGACAACTCTCAGGAATATATACACAAAGACCGGCGCGCGGAACGGCGCGAAACTAGTTAAGATGAACAACCGCTCAAGAAAAGACGAGTACACCGCTCTCCAAAAACCACGACAAAGACAAATAAAAAACAATCACGCGAGAACTAGCATCAAACACTCAGTACCGACATAAATAGGACAGTTGAATTGACACGAATAGTGGCGCCAAAAAATGAGCAAGAAGATATGAGACTGCGCAAAATACGCTCTACACCTAACATACTGGATCAGCTAATAAAAAAACAAGTACCTCATCACAATAGAGAAGATAAAAACGTATACAAATACGATGCGTCCAATAGGATAAAAAATAGATAGGCGCAAGAACAAAACTGCGGCAGAAAAGAGAGCAAAGAGGACTGTATGAGCAAAGGGAGGTATGACAAAACGTCGGAGCCGACGCCATGAAAAAAGAGAAAATGGAGCTAAGTTGAATGAAAAAAAGTAGCACACATAGCTCGGACATATAAGATAAAAGAAAAAAAAACGAAAAGCATTACAAAGAGAGGCATAAGCGCCGAGGGCAAAGAGCCAACTGATTCGAAGAAATAACGGTCGGCAATGCCTCATAGCGGAGACCCAGACTAGGCGAGCGGCCGGTCGGGTCAATAAACGAAAGAGTCGCAAATAGGAGGCCAAAACAACGAACAAAAAGATAACGTCAATAATTCGCAGTAGGCCAATAGACGTGGCCAATAAGGGGGAAATGAAATATCAGCCGACGGTGCTTGAAATGTTAGTGAGAAAAGAAACGCTGAGCTGGTAAGTAGAAAAAGAAAAAGAGATAACGAGACGGTGATAGTCCGGCTGGCACCATAGGAAAAAAAAGTGAGAATGGACAACGGTGGCTTACGTGGTGGATCGGGTTGCCATTAGATGAAATGAGAAACGAAGAGAAATGTTTGACAGAGTGCCAAGAGCGGAAAAAAAAAAAAAGAGGTCGAAGAGAGATATTGGACGGGAGGTCGATAAGCTAAGCGAGACTGTGGCAGGCAGGGAGCCAGGGCATGTGCTACAGATGAAACATTTGTGCGATAAGGCAGAGAGAGAGAGTGTGATAGGCGTTACGTTGACGTGGAGGGATCGAGGGCGACGGAGTGTTCGTAGGCGGCGAGCGTGCGCGGCGGTGATGTTTTTGTTGTTGCCGTTTAAGTAATAGGTGTTAGGATTGGGGGTTTAAATTATAGTCGGCATCGAGTTTCGGGGAGATAGCCAGGCTGGCGGGATTTAAGTTCTCCGCGCGGCTGCTTCGAGGCGATCGGTATTTCTGAAGGAAGAGAGATAAGAATGCAGGAAAATGTGTTTTCAATTTAATTCATTTGTTAATGTTTTAGATCTGATAATTAAGAAGTCTTAATAATGTGTGATTTTGACTGATGAGAAGCTTAATTATCCGGACTGTGTTTTATTTATTGCTGTATGGTTACGGAACCAGTTGAGGCTTTTCAGATTTAGAGCTAACGTTCAAAAATGATATTTTTAAAGAGTTCATTCCTTAAATTTCTAAATGAATAAGATTATATTCTTTTACATTATTTATTGTCCTCAATTAATAAATATTAAAAAACAAAAAATGAAAATAAAATAACTATAAGTTCATTTAATATAATTTTACTATTAACATCAAGAGAATCATTTATATTTAACAATTAAATAGTTCAACAATAAAAGACAATGTTATATTATTCTGATATATTATAAAATAACTAAAAATATCTTTATTAGTAAAGTTAAAAAATCATATAACCAACTACGACCAAATTCATATAGGGC
>NW_021368251.1:0-265 GCF_001605985.2 Dendrobium catenatum
TAATCTCCCCCTCACTAGAATAAAACTTTTAAAAAATGGGGGAGATAAAAAATTTTTGTTTTTAATTTTTTTTTTGAAAGAGAAAAAAGATATAAATATAATAACAACAATACATTCTCCTCCTTTGACATTATCAAAAAGAGAATGGACACAAACAATAAGAATAAAATGATTAAAAGACAAATATAATCCATGATCTAGTGAATAGAACAAATATTCTTAAAATAACAAAGTTACCTCTTGATTTTAAATTGAATGGATTGAC
>NW_021368252.1:0-246 GCF_001605985.2 Dendrobium catenatum
AATCCTAGGTTCTAGAATAGGCTCTAAGGTCTTGGATGTAGAAGGATCCTAGGGTCTAGAGTGGATCCTAGGGTCTAGGATTAAATCTGGATTCTGGAAGGGTCTTAGTGACCTCATACAAAAATGAGGTCAACAAATCCCTAGTGTTGGCAGAGAACCATCATCCTTTTACACAATCCCCAGTGTTGGCAAAGAACCGTCGTCCTTTTACACTTTCCTAGTGTGGGCAGAGAACCCTTCGGCTAT
>NW_021368253.1:0-216 GCF_001605985.2 Dendrobium catenatum
TGTTCATGTTAGTTCAATAGGAAGACATAAAAGCACTTATATATGAGAATGTAAATAGTCTATAACCGTCAGCATAAATATGGTATTTTAATATGTAGCCACAGCTGAAAGCTTAAAGATAAAAATGACAACAGTTTTTTATGTATGTCACACTCAAATAGAAGCCAAAAGGACAAAAAATGTTAAATCTCAACCTTACGATCCCAAAGATATCCA
>NW_021368254.1:0-1147 GCF_001605985.2 Dendrobium catenatum
AGGTGATTGTATTTTTGAAGTTACATGAGATGTTCCTTAGATTTCAAATAAGTATAAGACTTTTAATTAATCTAACAAATAAAAAGTAGATGATATCATAAATAATATAAAAAGAAATCAATGATAGCACATACAAATTTTGCTAAATTTCATAAATATTTTGCAAGCTATTCACTGGCAAGTACTGGGAAAAGAATTCCTACATCTTTGCATGAATATTTGGACTCTTATAATTTGCTAAACAGAAAATCTTATCAAGCATAGTGCCATTATAATATCCAAACTTGACAAAGCTCAATATATGGAGAAGTGTGAACTTACAACATTTAGCTTTCAGTACTTTCCTAAATCTTTGCATCATTGGGGCTCCTTAACCCAATCTTCCATAACAGCAGCTACAAATACTTCGTATAGATTGCCATGGTCAAAAGAAAGAAATTATCTGGTGACATATCAAATAATGGACCTCTCTGCACACAACTTACATTCTTTTAGATGAAGCAAT
Source organism: Dendrobium catenatum (assembly GCF_001605985.2). NCBI lineage: Eukaryota > Viridiplantae > Streptophyta > Magnoliopsida > Asparagales > Orchidaceae > Dendrobium > Dendrobium catenatum. The sequence goes on from NW_021368254.1 coordinate 506, forward strand.
TTCGATGCTCATAATCTAGATTGAGCTATAAATCTACTTACAAAAGCAATCACCTTCCATCCTCAATCAATGAACTGATTCTAAATGCCAGAATCCAAATCACGGCCTTCTTCATCACCACCATATATAGCATCCTCATCCACAAAGAACTCATTCCTATTCAACACAAGCACACATAGAAACCCATCACCTTGGTTTCCTATTCTTGTTCAAATGGTCCGAGTACTAGCATTTAGATAATCTAAAACAAGAATAAATTTTATGAACTCCCAAGTGCTTTGGAGAGGCTTCCTAGAGAAGCAGGTATGCCCAATAAATCGGTTTGAATTTAGCCCTGGGGACAGGAACTAAATATATTAAACAAATTGAGCGCATCCTCAAAGAACATTAGTGGAGTGTTGGGGCATTGGTTACAACAACTTGCAAAACTGTAAGCTGAGTTAGTTTTCCTATTTCACTGGTGAATGTACCAATGAAGCCAACAGCTTACCAGCATTTTAAGTAATTACCCAATAAATATTGAAGTTAGTTAGCTTGAAATTTGAACTTATATTGAATCCATAAAAATATTAAAGAATTTAATTAGCTTACAAAGCTTCAAGTAGCAAGCTTCTAATGGCTGGTGCAAGTTGGCTACTTGGA
>NW_021368255.1:0-215 GCF_001605985.2 Dendrobium catenatum
ACCCGAAAACCTGATGTTAGCCCGGTACTGACTCGGATCTCACCCCAAGCCCGTGTCCCGCACCTGCACTCCCCCGTCTCGCACCTACCCTACGCAGCTCCGCTCGACCACTAAAACCTTCCTTGCTCACAACCAGCCCCCTCATTCGATCGTTTTCATGTTGTGGCAAGCCCTATTGGTGCTACCCCCTACACGCGCGTGCTCAACCCGACAAC
>NW_021368256.1:0-2940 GCF_001605985.2 Dendrobium catenatum
CTCCCTATCCAAATACGATAGCCAATACTACACACCCAACCCGACGCCGAAAACTAAGTCCACAACCCAACCCAACGCGGCCCACATCACCGTCAAAAAATGCAATCATCAACCCCCGACCCAGAAATGACACATGAACTAATACCTCCCTCCATACGCCAAAATACATACTCCAGTAGGAAGAATATACCCAAACAACATACTAGTAAGCCCCGACAACCCAGAACCCAATAAACCGTACCTAAAAAAAAACGGATAAAATAGACATCTATAAACGGGTCATCGGTCGGCCGACCCGACCCAAACTCCGTGAAACTTGTTACCAAAAAAGCTACCCAATATTTTAGTAAAAACGAGGTCCTCATTCCATCTGCACCCGAACTAGAATGCGGTGTCAGGCTCGACCCGAACCCAGACACCTACCCATAAATACGACCGCTAACGACACACGCATGCCTCCAGATAAAATGAAGTCCCTGTCCCGACGGGAATAATCAAAATAAAGACTAACACATGACCCATTACTAAACATACAATTATAAAACCTCATGGCCACAAACGAGAAAAACTCCGACCAACACAAACATGTTCGACACGAAATCGGAGAGACGAAAAAATCAGCACGAAAGTATCGGACGCAAAGGAACTCAACGTAAAAACCGAAGACGCGCTCAAATAAAAAATCATATGACACTCTAAAAAATGCAACTAAAAAGCTATCAAAAAAGCCTCTCAGTATCACAATACAAGAGAAGTATGAGAAATCTCAAAGATAGGCATAACTACGTCAAAAAATCTCTGGCCATCTGCATGACGACCCTCCTGGCGTAATCCAAAACTAAAAACGGCTCTCCCTATACACTGTGATGGAGAGAAACATCTCACCGCAGCCGATGAAAAATTATAGCTGCTCCGCCCAAAAAATCACTTAAAGCAAAACCTAAAGAAACTGCAGATAAGTCGAGTCAAGCTTCCGATATGACAAGCCACTAAACTGCTAAACAATACATTAGCTACTACAAGATATAAAAAATCATGAAACCTAAAACCTCAAATAATCATACGAACGTCTGTCAATGAATTCCAAGAAAAGAATCCAATGCACCCCCAGGCCTGACAAAACACTTAAACAACCTAATCAAGATTTAACATGCCCCCCCCCCCCTCAACTCCAAATACCCCCAAAAAAAATCCCAATCCCCTCACTCCCCACTAGATAAACTTCATAGATCACCAACTCAAAATCGCCCTCTGACAAAATGAGAATTCCAACACTAAGAACGTAACCTCAAAACAAATCATCATTAAGAAGTATGAAAGGAACTTCAGATAAGAAAAGTGCCACCTAAAATATACAAGTGAAACGCGACCATATAGGTAATGCCAAAGGAAATTTTGGTATTTAAGCTTTAAGGAAACTTGTTTAGAAAGTAGGCATAAAAAACTTTGTAGGATCCTGACAAGTACTATTGGAGCCAAAAAAAAAGGAATCTGCCTTATGGAAAGCTGAGCTTGTTGTGAAGAATAGTACATTCTCACATACCCTACTTAAGTGGGAAGATGAAGGTACATAGCCAGGGTAGCCCAAGAATCCCTAAAGAAACATATCCCTCCAATGATTGCGTAATGCGGCGGACAAGGTAACAGTAGAAGGAAAAATGCTTAACAGTCTCCGTCAATAGTCAAGCCTCGTATAGTAGGCCAAGACGCCAAAGGATTCATGTAATGACACTATAGCAGGGACACATAGCTGATTCCTGAAGAAATGCAGTGGACCCCATATGCCCACATGCGGTGACTCTGAGCATGTGTAGATAATCAGGATTGCACTTGATATTATCTAACGGTAATATCGCGAGCGGAGGCAAGGTAATCCTCTAGAATGATAATATCTTCCCCTCTGATGGCCCCTTTTTGAAGACAGTCTCCTATTGAGAGTCTTCATAAAAAAGTATACATTCCTCAAAGTTAATGGCCAAAAAAATGGTGTACTCTGAAATACTTACTTGTTTATTTCTCATAGTAGAAACTGTTAATGTCTCCTCTTGTGACCAACCCAACAATGCTTTACTTCTATGTATTGTCCAGAAATATCAAACTACATGTCATATTTAAACCATAATCAATAATTATTAATTCACCACCTATAATCATAATCTACCGACAAATTTTCTTTCTTTGCCCCATTATCTACGACATGCGACATACCCTATCAAATTTTAGTGCCCCTCTTTATGTAGGAGAGAGGCTTTTTTTCCTCCTTCTTTTTTCTTATTTTGTTGTTCTTCTTCGTCTGTATTATAGTCTTCAAATTGTTGAGCATAAGGTGATAATTTACAGGAGGAGGCCTATGATTGTCAGTTGATGAGAAGGGTTTTATGTAGGTATTTGAGTAGAAGTCAGTTAGGGGTGTTAATTCGAGTTAACGGGTCGGGTTTAGGACGAACCCGAAACTAACCCGACACGAATGACCTGAAGTTGACCTAAAATTACTAGTTTTTTGGTCAAAATTGAGTCAATCTTCGATTTTCGGGTCAAAATCGGGTAAAAAATGGGTCAATCTTGAGTTTTCTGGTCAAATAGGAGTTTTCGTGTCAATTTCGGATCATTTTCGGGTCAATTTCGGGTTGTTGGTTCAACCCGAACCTGACCCGATTTTTAAAACGTGTTGATTTGTTGAACCCGAACCTAACCCGTTTCGGGTCCGGGTTGACCCTAACCCGGGTTTTTTCGGGTCGGGTTCGGGTTGTGTTTCGGGTCGTGTCAAAAATTGACACCCCTAAAGTTAGTTAGTGATCGACGTTCAAGGGAAAGTTGAGGGAGAATGTTGGAGGGTGTACTGTTTATAATAGTAAAGCAAGAAGTTGATGATGACATATATAAAGTATGGATCGATGGTAGACACACTACAGGAAAAACTTCATTTTCCGGCAGACATTT
>NW_021368257.1:0-337 GCF_001605985.2 Dendrobium catenatum
ATTGGGGCTCAAGAGATGTCGGCTTTCATGGTGGATAACGATTTACATGATCTGGGTTTTACTGGCCCGATGTTCACGTGGTCGAACAATAAGCAAGGTTCTAGTAAAATCTGGGTTCGGTTAGACCGAGTCCTCATGAACTCTGTGGGGCTGCAATTCGCGCCTCTGGCCGCCGTCAAGCATCTGCTACGGCTGACTTCGGACCACTGCCCGCTTCTCCTGAGATTAACGGTTGGTCCTGTGAACAACGATAGCAAATGGTTCAGATTTGAGGATGTTTGGAGAACCTACCCGGCGACTTGGAAAGTCGTTTGGAAGAGCTGGACCAAGCTCGACC
>NW_021368258.1:0-1064 GCF_001605985.2 Dendrobium catenatum
ACTTACCCCAAGGCTTTCCCCACGTTTTTCCTAAGGAATCTCGCCGGAATCTCGCCGGAATCGCCGGCTTGGAAGGAGCTCCCGCCGATTCTTCCTTTCTCCCGTCGCCCTCTCTCTCGGTCGGCCGAACAAACGCACAAGGGACCGAAATGTTCGGTCCCTTAGGCGTGAAAATGACTTAAGGAAAAAATAATTTAGCATATTACGCATGTGCCCTTATCTCTAAAGGTTTTCTTTTAATTCATGAAGGGCAAAATGGGTAGAAAAGGTTAAATTTTACTTAAACCTTCTTCAGCAATTTATAACTCCAAAACCAAGCGAAATTAAATATATGTTCTTTATACCGTTTCGCTCGAAATTTCGAGACGAATCTAACGAAATTTATTTTGTCGAATTCCAATGATGTCGAAATTTCACTTAAGTTCGTCGCGACGCATCGATATGCGTGCGACGCACTCAATTGACGAATTTAGGGTTTTACAATTCTCCTCTTCTAATAAAAATTTAGTCCACGAAATTGAAAAGAGAGAAAACAACAATCATACCTTACTCAAAAAGATGAGGATAACACTTTCTCATTTCTGACTACTTCTCCCAAGTAGCATTCTTCTCCAGTCCATGCTTCCAAAGTACCTTAACAAATGGTATTTCTCTGCTCCTGAGTTGTCTCACACTGAACTCCAAAATATGATCTGGTTCCTTAACATAAGTAAGATATGGCTGAATCTCCACATGTTCAATTATGATTTTAAAAGAATCATCTGATATGAACTTCCTCAAAGAAGAAACATGAAAAACATTGTGGACAGCGTATGTAGTGGGTAAAGCCAATCTGTAGGTATCTTTCCCAATCCTTTCTATTATCTCAAAAGGACCAATGTAGCGGGGACTAAGCTTGCCAACCTTGCCAAAACGAAGTACACCTTTCATTGGTCTGATCTTAATAAAAACAAAATCTCCTACGCTGAATTCCACAAAACGGTGCTTAGCATCATAGTACTTCTTCTGTCTGTCCTGTACTGCTTGCAATCTTTCCTTAATAATTTTGATCTTGTTTGAAGCAT
>NW_021368259.1:0-825 GCF_001605985.2 Dendrobium catenatum
TGATGCAATTTTTGTCATATAAAGAAGAAAAAAAAATACTTTGGATGAACATGTATATTGCTTTTGCATTAAAGAAATTATGTTTGATTTTAATTGTTGACTTATATTTGACTCTTGCAGTAACTATTTAAGTATCCAATAATTTGGTCTTTATAGGGTTTTATTATTTGGTTAAGCAAAAATCACATGCACCTGTTGAATATTGTAAATTCAAGATAGTTATTAGTAGCATTCAGTTGTTAAAATTTAACTTGATATGATTACTTATATTTATTGTCAATGGTTAAAAATTGCAGTTCAATTTTAAAATGAATAAGAGCTGGATAACCAAGTCAAGATTGAGTCGTGAATACAACAAAGGAGTTGAAGATTTTTTAGATTTTGCTGGTCGTAGTAAGAATCCATCATGAAAGATATTATGCCCATGTAAATCATGCATTAACAGATACTTTTTTTCAGTACAAGATGTGAAGGAACACATTATGACCCATGGATTCTTTACGGGATATATTGTTTGGAATCGACATGGGGAGGATCATCAAGTTGTTGTTAGAGGTGCAGAAAATGAAGGTGTTGTTAGTATGTCCAATTTTGAATCACAAACCACTCAAATTGAGCAACCATATATAGATGATATTGAAGGATTGATGAGGGATACATTTGCTCCAATCAATGAATCAATTAACTTAGTTGATCATCAAGAAAATTTTACTCCAAATAAACAAGATGAAAATCAGTCAAAGTTATTAGAAGATGTGGGGGCAGAATTATATCCGGGATGTAAGAGGTTTTCAAAGATGTCATTTATATTACATTTATTTCGTT
>NW_021368260.1:0-215 GCF_001605985.2 Dendrobium catenatum
AAAATAAGATGGAGTGTTCCTAGATTACTCAAGTGTTGGGAAATCCTATAGAGTCTTCAATAAAAGAACACTGATAGTTAAGGAGACCTCTCATGTTATTTTTTTATGAATCTGATAATTCTGGAGGGTGGTCTCGGGTAGAAGAAGAGGAGGTTGTAAAAGTCAATCAAGGATTGGCATTTATAAATTTGGATGAAAGAATAAAGTCTAAAAAT
>NW_021368261.1:0-246 GCF_001605985.2 Dendrobium catenatum
AGTGAAGCTGAAAGCCTGAAGCAAATTTTTTTTTTTCTTAATTTTTGTTCTTTATTTCAGCATCGCACAGGTTGCTTGGTAGGATGTTTAAGAAAGTTGCAGAGATGGTGTCTTACATCAGTATTTGATGAATATCAACGTTTTGCTGCTGCTAAAACAAGGGTTTCTGATCAGAGATTTATGGAGGTTTTTGATATATCAAGCTTGAAGCATCTGCCAATGTCTTTCTCATGCTCAAGAATTGAT
>NW_021368262.1:0-403 GCF_001605985.2 Dendrobium catenatum
CCTCATAGGCCAGGTGGTCTGCCAGAACCTGCAGGCGAGGAGATGCCTAACAAGGTAGAGAAGGTTCAATATGAATGCATGAAAAACCCTCGGCGAGTCCGAGCTTACTTCTTAGGACCATTTAGAATTTCTATCTTATCTTAAAATTTGTATTTAAATAAAGTAAAAAAATTTTGACAAACCCCTAAGAGCCTACAATCGGATTCCAGGCTAAATCAAATATGGCATGCAAGTAAAAAGACTAGAAAAAGCAAGTAGTTCTACTGCGCAATCAATTGCAAACAAATCAATTAAATACATCAAATTGAATGTCTATAGGCAAGTGCCTTATTATTACATCACAGAATTTTTGCAGAAATTTAAAGTGGCCGGGCACCACTGACTACAACCCGGATTTTATCCT
>NW_021368263.1:0-402 GCF_001605985.2 Dendrobium catenatum
ACACTATTATTTAGTGTAATACCTAGAGGAGTATCCAGGGAGTGGATGTAGGTCAATTTGGACTGAACCACTATAAAATTTTTTGTTTTTCTATTATCTATAATTTTTCAACTTTTTTTATTTTTCTACTTTTAAAATTTTATGATTAAAAAATCCTCTAAGATAATCATTTCTATAAACAATTGCATGTTTCAAAATTAGTGATTTAACTTTCTAAAAAGACATACAAAAGGTTTTAAAAAAATCTAAGAGATTTTTTATAACCAATTCACCCCCCTCTTAGCCAGCTTTGGGAGAATTCTATAAGGTCTAACAACCTACAAAAACTTTTAAAATATGACTGATCATGATCATATCGTACGACTGTTAGATGAAATATGGTCATCCTTGAGATCGCATAAG
>NW_021368264.1:0-885 GCF_001605985.2 Dendrobium catenatum
ATACTAATTAAATGAATCTTTTTTCTTCATTGTGTCCTATTAAGAGTTAAAATCTCATTTAAATCTAATAAAGAAAGGTCATTTCTAATATTTTTATACCAAATCTTTTTAGGTCTTCCTCTATCTTTCTTAACATGGATAAACGATTTGTTTGAGACAGCTTTTTTGTTGCTTTCTAAAATGGCTTTCTAGTACAAAAAATTTCTTGAATTCGAAATCTTTGTACTAAAAAATTGTTTTAGAAAGTAATAAGAAAGCTGTCCCAAATGAAACTTAAATCTAATACATCTACTCTCCTAATCCTAATCGGGTCATTGGAAGGTCCCCGTTTCATGTGACCAAACCATCAAAGGCGACTCTCTCTAATATCTTACCAATGAAACTGAGAAAAAAAAAAAACCAATGCACAAAAAGCCTGTGAGCACCCACATAATAGACAATCTTCCCATTTGTAAGGCCAGGAAAGAACAAGTTCACATTCAAATAACTCAACAACAGCCAACAGCATTGAAGCAATTGTGCAAATCAGCAGTACTATTTATGATTCAAATAAGACAAAAAAATTAAAAAAAAAGGAAGACGAAAGAGTATAGATAGCTTACTCTTTACCAAAGCTTCAGCAAAACAAATAATTAATGACCAGAAGAATAGTAACTGAATTGGAAGTAGCAGAAATCATCAGCACAAATCACTTAAGAAAAGAAAAAAAAAACTCCAGTTGATAGAATAGTAGATTTCCCACACGGCAGTTGTCTCAATAAAATCTAGTTGAAGCATCACTAAACCAACTAAACTAAAAGTAGTACCAAACACCCCAAAGCACAATGAAAGCACCATCAGACCCAGCTCCAGTTCCTCTGGCAGCCAATCTCTCAAGATTCCTGT
>NW_021368265.1:0-820 GCF_001605985.2 Dendrobium catenatum
GGGGCTTAGGTCAACACTTATATATTAGCCAGTCATCGATTGGAAGCGGGTCAGATGGTGATGAATTGCGATTGGTCCAAACCTTATAAAAGCGGCTTCTTGCGACCTGCCCAGAATGCCCATACATACCGTCGGTTCCAAGACCTTGTTCGCACAGCGAATCAAGATCGGGTTTCAGGGGGCAGTCAGCTGGCTGCTTCTTGGCCACGCCCCCCTGCTTATAGATACGAGATACTTGATCTAAATTCTCAAGTAGGAAATTGCATACCATTAGCTGATATACGTATGGGAACATTGGTACATGATATTGAATATCATCCAGGTAAAGGCGCAATGCTGGCTCGAGCCGCAGGAACTTCTGCTAAAATAATGAAGGAGCCAGCCTCACAATGTCTTGTGCGGCTACCTTCGGGTGTTGAAAAACTCATAGATTCCCGATGCCGAGCTACTATTGGTATAGTTTCCAATCCCCACCATGGTGCACGTAAGCTTAGAAAAGCAGGACAAAGCCGGTGGTTAGGCAGACGCCCCATTGTTCGTGGTGTTGCAATGAATCCAGTGGATCATCCTCATGGAGGAGGTGAGGGGCGCACGAAAGGAGGTAGACCTTCGGTGTCACCTTGGGGGAAGCCCACCAAAGCAGGATTTAGGGCAGTAGTGGGGGTGGGGAAACGCAGAATTTAGTTCATGCCACGACGATCTATATGGAAGGGCAGTTTTGTTGATGCTTTCCTGTTGAGAATGAAGAAGAACAGAGAAAGTCTTTTGAGCAGGAAAATTTGGTCACGTAGATCTTCTATTTCGCCGGAATTCGTTGATT
>NW_021368266.1:0-446 GCF_001605985.2 Dendrobium catenatum
CCAGAACTAGGACCAAACCTCTATTTCCGGGTGGACGTCCGCGAGGCTTTTAGGAAGAAGCTCTGGTATCCATGGGTGATGGCCACTCGCATGGCCATAAGCATGCAAACTGTGGATTGAAAGTAAACATGTAAATGTCATACAAATGACATTCAGGTTAGGTTGACTCGATTTAATGGATTCTAACAATTATATAATTTCAATTGAAAACAATAAAATTCAATATCAAATCAAAGAATCAATATAATAAAATCAAGACAAATCAATTTAGAAAATTTATTGAAATAATTAAGTCTATAAATATGAATCGTAGAAACAAAATAGTATATAAGAAATTCAAAATCTCTAAAGAAATCTAAAAGAAACTAAGAATCTAATTATACCCAAAAAGTCAGACGAGAAACGGACAGCACTTCGGCAGGACCTAGGACCTGGACCGGTGCTGA
>NW_021368267.1:0-411 GCF_001605985.2 Dendrobium catenatum
GAGTATATCTTCCAGATATTAGAGAAGAAAAACTCACACTCTAATATAGGGAAGAATAATCCACAAAATAGAATCAAAAATCATGTGAGAGATTCATTGATACGATAACGATAAATCTTGAAGTAACATAAAACTTTGACTATTATGGTATAAGCTAGATTACTATAGCATGGTAGAAAAGATCTCAATTGAAAAATCCAATTGTTAATTTGAGATAGACTTTTGGTTAGAAAATAAATTTTTACCACCAAAATAGGTTAGAGAGAGACACAAGCAACGGTGTTTTTACCCTTTAGCTAATTTAAGAGATGTAAAATATTAACTCCAAATTATCAAAATAAAAAATAAGGCATGAGATATCAATTCAGTAATGATTTGAAACAGAAAAATAAGGCATGGCATATGGAAAAC
>NW_021368268.1:0-297 GCF_001605985.2 Dendrobium catenatum
TATTAATTAAAATAATAATATCATTATGTTATAATACATTTAAAATATTTATATTATGTTATCAATTTTACAATTAAACATTAATAGAGTTTTATCGAGCTGTTGGCTCAAGAAAATTCCAATCTTTGGTGTGATCCCGGGGGAATTTTCAGAAGGCAGATTAGGTTTTAGATAAGACATTACCCAGAGATTTCGCCCTTATTTTTGTGAGGACTTTTTTGATCCGAGCTCTGGTTTCCTATAGGCGCAAGCCCCTATAGTTGATTACCCCTCCTGATAACAAGAGAGAACTTTCAA
>NW_021368269.1:0-263 GCF_001605985.2 Dendrobium catenatum
TCTCTTATTTAAATTGTTATATTATAATCATCAAATGAAATACTAAAATTCTTTATTTTATAGGAGAAATTATTTTTTGCGGTCATCGGATGTCGTTCTGAGGTGAATCAAGATGCTCCACGTCATGTTTTTGCTTTTTGCGTCACAGCAGGTGATGTGGCGCGTCATCATCATTGAGCGGCCATCACTAATTGATGTCCGCAATTCCTTAGCACTCAATTTGATACATAAATAAATCAGTTTAATAAAAAAGAAGTCTTCAT
>NW_021368270.1:0-251 GCF_001605985.2 Dendrobium catenatum
TTGTCCTTAATATCTATGATTGTGTATAAGATATTATAAAAAATCTTTCAAATTACTCTTTTCAATCTAATTGTGATTCAATCCATACCATTACACTCTATAAGCAGCCAATGTTGAATAGTTAACGATTGTGGGTATCAACTTTACTCTTTCAAATATTTGATCACTGGATAGCCTTAGTGGAGGTTGTTCTAGCTCGGCTTTTTTTTTTTTTAAGGAAAGCATTATTGTTTCTCCTAAATGGATGGTTA
>NW_021368271.1:0-451 GCF_001605985.2 Dendrobium catenatum
AAGTTTCACCTCTTTTAACATCACTCTTAGAAAATTTTTAAATAATTTTTTGCAGTTATTTTAATCGAGAGTATTTGTAAGATGCTCCAGTTTCCTACAATGTAATTAATTATGAGGGATTGTGCTAATAGGAGATTTAGAACTCACGTCTTTTTTTCAAAACTCAATTAATATTTCTTTTGCAAAATCAAACTTATAATAATCATCATCACCATAATTTAATGATTATTCATGGATGATATCTTCTTTATACAGGGAGATATATCATGTATTAATATAAAGTTGAATATAAAATTAATTATTTCTTCTCTTGATTATTGTAGTCGGATATTTCACTAAACTTCATTTAGACCCTCTGGGATCATATGTAGTTCTCCTTTAAATCAAGCTACAACATTCAAGAGAAAGTCCACTACTCTAGATCTAAACCCATTGGGAGATTTTATCTTCG
>NW_021368272.1:0-249 GCF_001605985.2 Dendrobium catenatum
GCTCTTGCCCTCTACGGTCTTATTGTTGGCATCATTCTCTCTTCTAGAGCTGGTCAGTCTCGTGCAGACTAATAAGAAACTCAACTTTTATTTATTTATTTTTCCTTCATCGTGGCCTTTCTGATTTTCATAAGAGTTTGCAGCAGGCTCTTCTTTTTTGTACAACTTTGTATTAAGTTTTTTTTTTTTTATTGTAATCTCAGCATTAATGGACATCATTACTCTCTAGTTTTTTCTGGCATGTATTGT
>NW_021368273.1:0-290 GCF_001605985.2 Dendrobium catenatum
CTAGGGATGAGAATTTTCCTTCCAATGACGAAAGCTTTTCTCCCACTTCCTCCTTCAATTGGCTCATCTCCCCGTCCAAAACTTCTACCTTCTTTGATGTCATGCCGTCTAGGATCGAGAGCTCTAATACCAACTTGATACGCCCTAGGGTTCCCAAGTTAGGGTTTTCCCTAATGCTCTTCCAAAGATGAAATTTCTCCTCCAAATCCAAGAAAAAATCAACATAAGAGGGATGAGAGGAAGAACAAGAACCTTTGCATTCAAAATCCTAGAGAAACAAGATACAATTT
>NW_021368274.1:0-207 GCF_001605985.2 Dendrobium catenatum
CTTCACTCTGGCGTTGGACAGAACTCCGGCGATTGTCGAGGAGTTATTCCCTAATATCCTTCTCTTCTCTCTTCTCTTCTTCTTGCTTGAGTCCCCTTTCATGAGAAATGAGGGATTTATTTATAGATTTCCTGGAGTAGCATAGCTTGTAAATAGGTGTGAGATCAGGGGAAAATAGGGAGTGTCGAATGGATGACTGATATTGAA
>NW_021368275.1:0-423 GCF_001605985.2 Dendrobium catenatum
AAAAAAATTACACTACATGAATTTAATTTTAGATTTTTATTCAAATGAAAACCATGAGACTCTAAGGTTGATCTCTATAATTCAAGTTTTCCTTAAACTCTATCTCTAATCTTATCGACAAGAAGAATATCATTAGCAAAAAGCATATATCAAGGTACATCCTCTTGCAAATTAATGTCTAGAAAGAACATCATTGACTGAAGCAAAAAAATATGGGCTTAAAGTTGATCTTTGATGTAATCCTACTTAAATAGAAAAATATTTAGTCAAACCATCTTGTGTTTGAATGCAAGTAATAGTTTTTGCATAGTGCATATGTATCCTTAATGACTTTGAATATAAGCATTATTAAGAAAATCTAATAATTTAACTATACTCATTTTCGACATGATTAAAATATTTCTTTTTTTCAAAATTTTCAAA
>NW_021368276.1:0-224 GCF_001605985.2 Dendrobium catenatum
GGCATTGTTATCCGGGACTGTTCGTGCAAGCTGATTTCGGCTGCGGGATGGAGTATTACACATTGGGACAGCACCCAAGTAGAGATCATTGTGGTGCAGTACATCCATAGACTCCTTCAGGACTGGATGTTCGAGGTCGACGGGGTCGTCATCGAGGGCGACAATGCAAGTGTTATCGATTTTATGCACCGTTACAAGCACAAAGAGTTATGGAGGCTCCAACC
>NW_021368277.1:0-224 GCF_001605985.2 Dendrobium catenatum
GAGGCTCAATCAGCAGGGATTAAATGGGATTTGAATTTAATAAGTTTGATTAAAAGTTTTAATCATTTGGAAGCTCATTTGACCATTTGTTGACTTGTTTGACCAGTCAACAGGTCCAATTAGCTGACATGGCATGCCAAGAGACTAAGTGAGCTTGTTGGATGATTTGATAAGGGATGGGTTAACTCTAATAGGTTATTTGACCATTTTAATCCATTCAAATG
>NW_021368278.1:0-232 GCF_001605985.2 Dendrobium catenatum
TTATTGAGCATGTGACAAAAGATACTAATTTGATACTAATACTGAACAATTGAACATTATATTGTTCTCCAATATAATAATAAAATATCACTCTATTATATTATTATAGGTTTTCCTAGTTCTCTAGAGTAATTTTAGATTTATATGATTCCTTTATTGATTAGATAACAATATCATGATGTATAATAATTATTTAGTTTAATTGTTTTGACATCCGTAGTAGTTTACCAAA
>NW_021368279.1:0-260 GCF_001605985.2 Dendrobium catenatum
ATAAGCTGCCTGAGCAATTGCTTAATCTGGTTAGACGGGATAATCTGGGGCTTTCTTGATGGGTGTGTTTTGGTTCTTTGGGTGTTTAGTTTCTGGGCTATTTTTCTTGTTTTTCCTTTTGCTGGGTTGTCTGGGCATGATTATGTGGTTCTGTTTTGTGTTCCTGATCTGGAGTAATTTTTCCGGAGGTATTTGCATTTGGGTGGGGTTTTTCTGCTGGGTCTTTACAGTTTTTTATTTACTTCTGGTTGGTATTTACA
>NW_021368280.1:0-275 GCF_001605985.2 Dendrobium catenatum
ATTTCTCTACCGCCGCGAATACTCCTGGACGCAACAGACATATTCAATCAGAGAGCACCGATCATAACGTATCAGTGTTCCATCATAGTATTGAAGTTTTTTTTAGCTCTAAATTTATAATTATAGTATTGAAGGCTGATCGACGGTGTTGACAGGAAAACAGTGGATTATAATGAATGTTAAGATCAGTTGATGGCGGTTGTGGGCATTGATGTTTGAGAATGGGCGACGATCACTGATATTTGTAATGGAAGACATTAAAAAACGGTCGATAA
>NW_021368281.1:0-278 GCF_001605985.2 Dendrobium catenatum
CCACCACGCGCAATAAAGGCGTGCATGGGGCGGTTCTTCGGTTTGCCACGGACATTGAAGCAAGGTTTTGAGTTTAGAAGAGTACGTACCTCCGCGGAGTTGTCGTGGTTGACACGTGGATCGAGGGGTTACTCGCCTACCTCGTCGTAGGTGTCGCACCGGGTTCCCTCCTACCACGGCCACTAAAGGCGTGCTTAGGTGGTTTGCCGGTCCGACACAAACGTCGAGGAAGGAGAGTGGTGGAAGATAAGCATTCATAATTTATCGTCACTATTCTT
>NW_021368282.1:0-210 GCF_001605985.2 Dendrobium catenatum
AGATCCGGTGGCGTGGCGTAGCAGCTTCTGAATAGAGCTGCTGCGTACAGGTAGACTGTCGTGCACTAGTTGTCGCTTTCTGTATATGGATCATAATGCACCAACGAATCTCCTGCTTTGGTCGTAGGACCTTACACTTATTATGGTCTTTTGACATTCTGCTTGTATATAACATTTAATACATATGATGGGTCCTCCACGACGGTCTGT
>NW_021368283.1:0-2070 GCF_001605985.2 Dendrobium catenatum
CTTTATGCTTACAATACTTACAAGAATAACAAACCACTTGATGAATTTGGATGACACTCTGAAGAAAAAAAAACTTTTTTCCTTATAATATGCTCATCAAATAAATGGATTTTTATTGTTATTTAATAACAAATTTCAAATGAGTAGTAAGTTTGAACCAAAGCTCATTTAAGTTAATCATTTAGGTTTTATTTGGGACAACTTTCTTATTGCTTTAAGAAGCAGTTTTTTAGCACAAAAATTTTAAATTGACAAAAAATTTGTGCTTAAAAACTGTTTCATAAAACAGTAAAAAAGCCACCCCAAATAAAATCATGAGCTTTTGTTGGCTAAGATTTATGCGCCTTTAATGAGTGCTCATTACATGTTGTAGATTAGAAAGTTTACTGTTTTAAACTCGCACAAATATTCAGTACTTAGATAAAAGTTACAAATGATATCAGAAAATTTTTTTCTTAAAAACCCAAAAAGTAGAAAACAGCAAGGCTTTCGTTATTCTAATAGTCGATTATATAATAATAAATATAAAAAATCTACTCTTCTAAGATGAGATTAGACAATTTAGAATAATTATCTAATCCTCATTATAAGAATTATAGAATTCAATTGTTCACAGACGAATACTTGAACTCTAATAATGAGATTAGATGTTAATAGTTAGACGACAATAGTCAAATAATGGAAGTCAAGTGATGACAATATGCTTGCTGATGACGGTCATTGACGACAATTGCTAGAAAAGACAATAGAGTTCTTTAACACTTTGAACTTCCGAACTTCCGAACTACTGAAAAAAAGATTCAATTTATAAAACTGCTCAATAAGGTAAACCCAGATGAAGAATAAGCAAAGATGTTGAGTGAGCGGATCGATAAAGAGCCAAAGTAGTCTTTTCTGAGGGCTCAAAGAAAGCAATCCTCATCAACAAATTTGCATATTTAATATTGCAAGAGATGTTGAAGTTTATTGACAGACATACAAAGAGGAGGCAACTAACCTAGTGGACTTCTAAATTCCTATTCAAATTGTAATACTAAGATGAGGGTGAACTCAGGATCTGTTTGGGACGGCTGTAGTATTTTATAAAGTTGGTGTGAAGCTGCTGTGGAGAAAACAAGTTCGTTACTGTAGTTGCAAAAAGCAACTTTGGACCATAAAAAATTCTGAAAAATTGTGAGAAAATAGTAATAATATGTTAGCTAAATGAAATTATACTGAGAAGGTATAGCATAGTGACAGTAAGATAAGGGATGCCATTAATATACAGCCTCACATCTCTATTTGTCAAATTAACCATTATATGTTGAGATAGAACTAGCATGATTAGCTCTAGAACCTGGAGTAAAAGGGCTGAGCGAAGTGACAATCTTAAGACTAGAAATTTGACCAAGATAAAATTAGAAAAGCATCAGCTATTATGATAATTGTGGACAAATATGATAAAAAATGTTCAAGGTTGGAGATTTTGATAGCTTGTATCATAAATGTTGCCTATTCAATAAACTATCTTGATTCACGGTGATGCGTTTCTAAAAAATAAATAGCATAGGAGCAATCTCAATCTCGTGAGAATGCCAACATTTATAATTGTTAGTATGTGTGGAATCAGATAATGTCGATCAATCGAATTGTACTGTTATCTCAGACATCAAGTCAATTTCTCTTGCTTCTTGAGAAGGTTCAGGGAGTCCTCCCCATGCACCATTTTTTTTTGTACGACGTCATGGTGCTTTGTACCCGAGCACCCTGACGCTGTGTATCAAAGTGTCCCGATGCTGCAAAGTTTGCATGAAGAAAAGACATGCACAGAGCAAGCGTCACAACGCTCTAAATTCATCGCTACAGCGCTGTTAGGCGGAAATAAAATAGAGTGTTGAGCGCTGCAGTATTCCAAACTGACGTCACACTGCTTCGAGGCGGATTGAACAGTTTTCTTTCTCAGTTTTCTCAAGGGTTGTGTCCCTTGGTGGTATATTGATATTTTCCTTTTTTGTTTAGCATGTGAGAATGCTGTGTAAGTGAGAAGAGAAGAAAGGACAGAGTGAGAGGAAAGAGAGAGATATATTTTTT
>NW_021368284.1:0-316 GCF_001605985.2 Dendrobium catenatum
AAAAAAATTCTTTTTACTAAGAGTGAAAATCACAAACCAAAATCACGCCACAAAAAAAAAAAAGCGGAAATAAAAGTGCGGAAGCAAGAAATCAAGAACACATAAATTTATAGTGGTTCGGTCTACTTGATCTACGACCACTCCTTGGAGGCACCCACCAAGTATTGCACTACAAAACATGACTCTCCTTTAGCCCCCACGGCTAGGCGAAGAAGCCCTCACAAGAACGTCCTTTTTGCCACCCCGGCAAGGCAGAGAACCTACCTCCTTTTGCTTCCACCTGAAGTTGGCAGAGAATCACAACCAAAAGCTAACT
>NW_021368285.1:0-602 GCF_001605985.2 Dendrobium catenatum
TGAGTTAATTTAGTTAGTTGATCCATTTTAATTCTTAGGGTAGTTTTTTATGGAGCTTAGGTTGAATTAATAGATTTTAGAAATGTCCAGGATCCACCTATACACTAGGTTAAAGGGGTTTAAAATGTCACTTTTAGAAATAGATTAGGTTTGTGGGAGTTAGTATTTTTATTAAATATTGGACCTTACCATGAGTAATTAGATAGGCAGTATACTGGATTTGGAGTTTTCTAGACAAAGTTATAATTTTTAGAAGTTTCAGGCCCTAAATGAACTAAGGTTGACCAAAAAGTTGACTTTTCAAAGTATGATGATAATTGGAATTCTATTATTTTTAATAACTACTAGAACTTAATGTGAGTTGAATGCCCCTGAGTTTGCGCAATTTGGAATTTTTTGCAATAAGTTATGAATTTCTGAAGTTTGGAAATTTATTGAGTTTTAAATCATTTAGTTAAAGGGCTATTTTAGGAATTTTAATCCAAATCACCTCCAGACTAATTGGAATCATCCCCAAATGTCAGGAATAACTTAGGGAGCTGTTCTCAAGTGTTTGGAGAAAATTGGGGTTCTTAATAATTTTTAAATATTTATTAGGGGCA
>NW_021368286.1:0-853 GCF_001605985.2 Dendrobium catenatum
TCAGCCCAAAAGTATTTTGGAAGTGAATACTCAGCAATCATGGCTCTAGGGGCTTCCACTAAGGTCCAGTTCTTTCATTTAGCTACCCCGTTCTACTGAGGGGTCCTAGGAGCTAAGAATTTGAGGCTAATCCCCTTATCCTAAAAAAAGTCACCAAATCTCTCATTTTCAAACACTCCCCTATGGTCACTATGGATGGTCAAAATCTCACAACCAAGCTTTTTTTTGGATCCAAGTGAAGAAGGTTTTACTCATCAAAAGACTAATTCTTGTGTGACAGAAATCTAGTCCAAGTGAACCTCAAGTAGTCTTTGACAATCACAAAATCATAGACATTCCCTCCTAAGCTGGCAGTGCTAATGGGTCCAAATAAATTCATGTGAAGGACTTCAAAAGATCTAGAGATGCTAATGTCCTTAATGGAGTGAAAAGTGGAGGGAACTTGCTTTCCTAATTGGCAAGCATCACAAAGGTGGTCTTTAAAAAACTTAAGCTTGGGGCACCTCTAACTAAGTCTTTCTTGGTTACTTTCCTAAGGGTTTTCATAATGGTATGATATAATCTTCTGTTCCATAACCATGAATCATCAATAACAGTTTTTAAGCAAAATGAGGCCGCACAGTCAATATTATTTTAATCAAGCATGTAAATATTGTTAAACCATTTTCCTGCAAAATAGTGTTATTATTTAAGCTGATAATGCATGATTTGCCAACATTTTTATGATGAAGCACTCATCGCAAAGCTGACTGATGCTGAGCAAGTTGTGTTTTAGTTCATCTACAAGCAAAACATTTTCAATCAGAAGGTTCTTGGAATTTCCAATTATACCTAAGCCTACCACCTTCCTAGT
>NW_021368287.1:0-331 GCF_001605985.2 Dendrobium catenatum
CGTGCCCAATCAAGCTAATTTTGTGATGACGTATCAGAGTTTAAGAAATGTTGAGTTAGTTTCTAGATGGTTAATGAATGAACAAAAACAAACTTCATATATGATACTTGTGGTTAATGGAATGATTCACACAAAAGTTATATTGTACGCATTTATCGTTTCATGGGTAGATGATTCTATTTATGGCATTCAATCACTGTTCTGCGTCAGTTACAGAAGTGACATTGTAACTCATTTATGCTTTTAATACGACGATGAAATGAATCTTTACATGGAGAATTGATGTTGAGAGCACTAAGAGCTTCTCCAGCCGTTCGGCAAACAGGCGAAT
>NW_021368288.1:0-255 GCF_001605985.2 Dendrobium catenatum
AAATTGAACACAAACCAAATATGAACATCAATCATTTAAAAGAATCAAACTTGAAAACAAACAAAAAAGCTCGAATCGAGTTTGAATCAAGCTTGAACAAATTGATAATAAAAGTGCTCAAATATAAACAAGCTCATGCTCATCTTGGTATGACTCGTTTGCAACTCTACTTATAATCTACTTTATCATCACAACTCTCTTTGTTATGGATGTTGTGCTGATTTCTCACATTATGCTTTCTACATTACATCAATT
>NW_021368289.1:0-267 GCF_001605985.2 Dendrobium catenatum
CAAACTCCGCCGGCCACTTCAAGTCCCCAAGCCGCCGGTCAACCTCAACAAGATCCCTTCCACTTAACCCACACCCCTTCCTCCTTAGCCAAACGCCACTCAAACCCCCGAATCCTAACTGTCATCTTTACCCTCCCATGGATCAAAATTTGATTATCTTGCATCTTTTTAAAAGTGGAACATGAAGATTAGAAGAGAGCTCCAACTAAAAATCTGATTTCAAATTCATATTTTGAATTCTTTCCTAAATTAACATAATCCATATTA
>NW_021368290.1:0-400 GCF_001605985.2 Dendrobium catenatum
GGCCAGGGACTTTGAAGAGATGCAAGTTCTAGAGCTGAAGTGTGGGTGAGGTTGGAATGCAATTGGCAGTTCACACACTTTCGTGTAAACTCAAGCTCGTCTTGTTTCATTGTAGGCCAATAGAACCCCTGCCTCATGATCTTATAGGCCAAAGCTCTTCCCCCCAGGTGCTCGCCACATATTCCGGAATGTACTTCCCGAAGCGCATAATCGGCTTCTGAAGGTGGGAGACACTTCAGATATGGCCCGGTGAAAGCGCGCTTGTATAATTCATCACCAATAATCTTGAAATTTGCTGCTCGTCTTCGAAGTCTCGTTGCAGCCATGGGTTCTTCAGGCAGTATCCCATTTTGTAAGAAAGAAAAAATAGGATTGATCCAAGACTCCTCCCCTGTTTCGT
>NW_021368291.1:0-820 GCF_001605985.2 Dendrobium catenatum
TGTAGATAGCCGATTTCTTCTCTTTATTTGCACTTGATTATATATACTCCAGTTTCGCTCACACACAGAAGAAGAACAAGTGAGGCCTAACACTCTTACAGCAAACCTCTGTAACTCAGGTGTAGAATCACCAAATTGGATCTACCATTCAACTATTTTCAAGAAAAAATATAATCAGAACTGAATAAAGTGTCTTGTATTTACCAAAAAAATTATACCTGAAGACCGTTTAGAAATGGTTGCTTTTGCTGCATTCAAACAAAAAAAAACCCTCTTTATTCCGGAACAGAACAAGTTGTAAATCTGCAAGCTCCCTATCTTCCTGCTCCGGTATTAGTCTTTCCATATAATGATATAGACCAATCTTCACCTCCGGATTTGAAGATTTCTTCTCTGAATATTGAAATTGAGGATTGAGATAATATGCCGCTGCATGTAGATGACGTTGTAACTGCACCTCCCACCGAGCATCAACTGTGAGACCTCGTTCCTTACTGTTCCTCTCTAGCTTGGATTTTCCTCCTAGGATCGTCCGAGACGATAGTGAGATCGTCCAGGCCGATCGGTACTGTTCAAAATATCGGCCTGAAACGAGTTCTGGGAACCGTCCAGGACGATCGATTTTGGTCTGATCGTCCCGGGACGATTTGGCGATCGGCCGGGCCGATCAGCCTACTGATATATGAAAATCAGCTCGTTTTGAGGAGAGAGAAAATCATTTTTTATAAAAAAACAGATATTTTGAGGAGAGAGAAAGAGAGAGGAAAAGTAAAGGAAAAGCTTGATTTTGGAGGCCGCGGAGCGCTTTTCGTCCGACGCT
>NW_021368292.1:0-336 GCF_001605985.2 Dendrobium catenatum
GGATGAACTTCTTCATATCTCCAGTCATGTGTCGCGAAAAGCCACTATCCAGGTACCACATGCTTTCACTAGGTCTTTTGTGAGAGCATCCCTCATCTTGATCTGATGGATCAAGGTTATCATTAGCCACAAGACACAAATTAATTACCTCCTCCTCTGCTTCTTCTTCTGATGATTCTTTGGCATAGTCGGCCCAAAAAGCTTTTTGTGTTTTTGTCTTTACTTTCTTGTATTTGGCTTTGTCATCACCTTTCTCCTTAACCGGTTGACTCTTCAGATTGGGGCAATCGGCTCGAAGGTGACCTAGCTTCCTGCACTCAAAATAAATTGTATCAG
>NW_021368293.1:0-419 GCF_001605985.2 Dendrobium catenatum
TGAACTTCAATCATCCCTAAAGCTGGTGATCGCATAAATATGACTCTGCTCTTATCTATAGTCACCTATCTAATTATGACTAAAAAATTCTTTGATGAAGCCCAACTCATCATGGACCACATTTACAATCTTTCTAAAATTGGGCTTCTACATCATAAGAGGAAGAAAAATGTGCCTTTAGGATATTTAGTTTCCTACATCCTATAGAAGATGTACAACCTGGTCCACCTCGATCCTCCCACTGAACTTCATATCTACTTCACTGTTGCATCCTTTCGGGCACTTTTGGGAGAGAATAGAGTTTAGAGAGTGATGATTCTGAGGATGAAAGCGGAGCTCCTACTCCAGCACCTACACCTGGACCTGACCAAAATTACTATCAGGAAATGATCTAGGGATTCAATCGATTGGAGACTCAT
>NW_021368294.1:0-308 GCF_001605985.2 Dendrobium catenatum
CTACATCCTACTCATGTTTGTCTCTTAAAAAAGGCCATATATGGCATCAAGCAAGCTCCAGGACAATGGTTCCATAAGTTCTCCAAATATCTTCTTTCTCAAGGCTTCCACCATAGTCAATCAGATCAATCTCTCTTAACCTTCTCCAAAACCAACATCCAAACCTATCTTTGTTGAAACTTGTTCAATATGAATTAGGTTTTTAAACCTAAGCTTATGTCCCAGCGGCTAACCAAGAGGAGTTGTGAATTGGTAATTAAAATTTTACCCCCTTTTAAACTTTAAAACCAAGAATTTTAACTTTAGTG
>NW_021368295.1:0-247 GCF_001605985.2 Dendrobium catenatum
TATCGTCTTCTAACCTCTTTCTTCTCTCCGCAAGTTCAACGTCACTTGTATCTTTCTTCTCGATCCAATAGCTTGCGAGCTATGCCTTTTCTTTCTCTCTTTGCCTAGGAAAGCTTGCGAGCTTGTCCTCCACTTCGTATCGTCTTCTAACCTCTTTCTTCTCTCCGCAAGTTTGACGTCACTTGTATCTTTCTTCTCGATCCAAGAAAGGCAAGTTTAGGTGTGTGTGTTTGTGTCAAAGTTTGTA
>NW_021368296.1:0-267 GCF_001605985.2 Dendrobium catenatum
CGTTAATTTATTTAGTTTGGGGCTTACGGCTCCATTAAGAGTTGCCCGAGAATTTTAATTATTTGGGTAGGACTTATGGCTTCCTTAGAAAGTAGCCTGAAAAGCGGGTCTTAACACTTAATCCTTTAGACTAAGATGCCCAGAGATTTAAATTTTGATTGTTAGGGATTTAGGATCATTGCTATTTATTTTTTTACAATTTTCCTGAAATGTGGGGGCTTACGACTTCATTAAGAAGTTGCCCAAAAGCGGGTCTTACAACCTAAT
>NW_021368297.1:0-226 GCF_001605985.2 Dendrobium catenatum
TTATGTCAAGCATGTATAAAATTAACTTTTAAAAAAACTTAGTATTTGTTTTTATAACAGTACAATATCATTTAGCCATATATAAATATGGTAAGCCAATTATATATACTTATTGTATAAGTTTGTACAATAAGTATATATCAAATGCTATATTGCTAATACAGTATACATTGATATTTTATGTATAAGATGCAACATAGTTTATACATAGTATGGCATTAGTGTG
>NW_021368298.1:0-221 GCF_001605985.2 Dendrobium catenatum
AATTATATTTATATGAAAATAAAATCTAGACTCTCCTTCGGGGTTATCTTAAGTAGTTAATAAATAAAAAAACATTTATTCCTAAGCAGTTATATATGTGCAGAAAAGTAAGTAAACACACTGGCTATGCTCTCTTTTTTATTTGGGGGCTTTAGTTGTTGAAGCACCTGTGCAAGCATTTATAATAATATATATATATATATATATTTTATTGATTTAGC
>NW_021368299.1:0-264 GCF_001605985.2 Dendrobium catenatum
AGTAGACCGCCGGCCCGTCACGTTAGTCGAGATAAAAGAGCGGAGGTTGCTCGCTCACCTTATCGTAGGTGTCGCGCCAGTTGCCCTTCCCACCACGCTAAGAAAAGCGTGCATGGGTAGACCACTGACTCGCCACGCATGACGAGGTAAGAAAGCGAGAGGGGAGGCGACTGTCCGCCTCGTCGTAAGCGTCGGACCGGGGTCCCATCCCACCACGCGCAATAAAGGCGTGTATAGGCGGTTTTCCGGTCCGTCGTACACATC
>NW_021368300.1:0-370 GCF_001605985.2 Dendrobium catenatum
AGAACTTGATTGATATCTAAAAAAGGCTCCAAAAACTTCTGAATTCAAAAGTAGCCGTTAATGTTCGTACAGTACGATTCAACATCGTACAGTAAGATCTTCATAAACAGCCATCGTCCTGATACGAAGATGTACGAATAGTACAAAAATAATTCGTACTATACGATATAATATCGTACGGTACGATTCAACAAGAAACTATTCGTACAGGACGATGGTCTGGACGATCGGATGTCGTCTCTGTTCATCGTATGGTATGATTACTATCTTACAGTACGATGTGACAAAAACCAAGAGATCGTCCAAGACGACATCCGGGACGATCATAATTCATCTCTGTTCATCGTATGGTACGATCGAGTTCGTATAG
>NW_021368301.1:0-292 GCF_001605985.2 Dendrobium catenatum
TATCACTAGCCACCTTACAACATCATTATTGGACTTTACATTGCATTCATTTTATTTTAAGTCAAATAAAAATATTAATCGCCTGCATTTATTTTACACTTATCCAAATGGCTATAAAACATTCAAATATATTGTATTTTTTTTACAGTACATTCGTTTTATATGAACAAAATTCTAATAACGCATTCAAATTCATACGTGATAATCAAGAAAACAAACGAAAAAATGATTTTTCCTCCAATATATACAAATTTTCATATCTCAAAATCATTATTTTGTATGAAATATTAGC
>NW_021368302.1:0-212 GCF_001605985.2 Dendrobium catenatum
AGGGAAGCAATTTAGGAAACAATTAATGACTCATAACAATGTGAATCTCAATTTTGAAATTCAAAGGAGGGGCAAGAGGCGGCGGCAGGAAGGGGGGAAAGAGGGCCGGCGGGCTGGGCTGACCGGTGGCTGCTGGCTGGCGGATTGGGGTTGCAAGCCGGCGGCCTGGACAATCCAGGGAAGGGGCAGCGGCAAGAGAAAGGGAGGGAGGA
>NW_021368303.1:0-303 GCF_001605985.2 Dendrobium catenatum
TATAAGGCTTATACATACTATATATAAATTTATAAACACTATATACATAATTTTTACATACTATGTGTAAGTTTATATACCCTATATACAAGCATTATACATGCTATTTACAAATATTATACACACTATGTACAATTTTATAAAAATATTATACATGTTATGTACAAGTTTATACATGCTATGTCTAAGCATTATACACATTATGTGAAAGTTTATATACGTTATGTATTAGCATTATACACACTATATATACGCTATATACAAGCATTGCATGCACTGTATACATGAATTATACACATTATA
>NW_021368304.1:0-429 GCF_001605985.2 Dendrobium catenatum
GTAAAACAGTGGCCTTCCGATGACCCTGTCAGGAGAGAAGATGTATTAGATTTGGCCTACGTTACGAAAAGTAGAGGCAACCCTAAAATGACTTGGTTAGAAAATCTTAGAAATGACCTTTCTTTATTATATTTAAATGAGAATTTGACTCTTGATAGGACACAATGGAGAAAAAAGATTTAAGTAGTTGACCCCACGTAGTGGGATCTCTGTTTAAAATTGTGCAATTAGAGGCGCGCCTTGAGGCGCGCCTTTGCGCAATTCCTCCCAAAAACGCCTCATAACCTACGCAATTCTGGGCCTTTAATAGGCGTACGCCTCACTGGAGCTGAGGCGCGCCTCAGAGGGGCAATTGCGCAACTCCTTGTGAGGCGTACGCCTCTCTAGGGTATGGCCCACTCACTTAAAATGAGCTCTTTTTCTCTCCTT
>NW_021368305.1:0-304 GCF_001605985.2 Dendrobium catenatum
AAATTCAGCATGCAATCCTTTATAAATTGAAGCCTTTAATTGTTATTTGAATTGAGAGGGAGTGATTGTAATTGAGTGAATAAAAACACACACACGCACTTAATGAGATCTTTACAAAATTTGTATTGATCGCACGGGACGAACCTATTTCATACAGGACGATCAGGTCAGTTATCTCCTCTTAAGAGCAATGGAACGAACAGGAACTGAAGAAAAATTTTTCTAAGTCTTGATCATCTAGGATGAAGTATATACGTCCTTGAAATTACTAGATGGACAAGAGGGGGGTGAATTGTGAAAACTT
>NW_021368306.1:0-222 GCF_001605985.2 Dendrobium catenatum
TGTGGTATGTATATAAATCCCCTAATTTAAAAAAATTATAAACTCAAATTTATTGAAAAATTGATACAAATATCATTAACTAACTAAAAATGAATAAATAAATAGATAGATAAAAAAAAACAAATTTATAAATTTTATGTAAGAAATAAATTTGAAATTTGAGTTTTTATATATATAATGTTCGAATTCAAAGAAAAATATGCACATAAGTTTTAATCAGAA
>NW_021368307.1:0-202 GCF_001605985.2 Dendrobium catenatum
TCCACTTCAGCACTGGGATGCAGCTCAAACAGAACTAAGTGCTGTGCTGTTTTTGAAGAATGTGGTGAAGGAATGGATGTTTGAAGCACAAGGAGTTATCATTGAAGGGGATAACCGGAACATCATCAACTGGCTTCAAAACTCAGTCAAAAATGGAAGGTTAGCAAAGTTATTGAAGATAGTTTGACTTTTTTACTTGATT
>NW_021368308.1:0-304 GCF_001605985.2 Dendrobium catenatum
GGATAAAGGCTTGATGTTGTTGTTGTTGTTGTTGTCCTGGCTGATACATGTATCGTCCAGGTCGATATCAATGACGGCTGCCTTAATGAGGATGCCCTAATTAAGGTTTCTGATTTTGGACATATCGTCCAGGACAATATAAATATAGTCCCGGCCGATATTACCAAAAATAGAAATCTTATAGGGAATAATAGGAAATCTTCCTGTTGAGTCTAGTAAATAGGTTGTTAAACCTAAGTTAATGTCCCAATGCTACCAAGAGGGGGAGTGAATTGGTAGTTTAAAAATTTTAAGCCCTTTTTTA
>NW_021368309.1:0-437 GCF_001605985.2 Dendrobium catenatum
TTGAGTAGAGCTATGTGATTCCTAAAGTTTTTGAGCTCTCTTGAATCTTAAAGTATGGGTTATCAGGTAGAGAGTGGGAATTGGTTGCAAATTTTTTAGAGGGACATTACCCATAAATGTAACAAAAAATTTGAAACAGTCAATTAGACAACTCATATTGATTTCATTCATAGTATTAGAATTAAGGAATATTGGGCTTATTAGATACGTCTAGTTGAGGTGCTTAATTTGATTATAAGCATTTAAAATTTTAGGATCATTTTATTCTCCAGTTAATTTTTTGAAATTTCTAACTAAGCTTTAAGTGCTTAATCAATAGTCATTTAGGACTCATTTGGGACAGCTTCTTTGTTGCTTTCTAAAAACGACTTTCTAGTACAAAAATTTCTTGTTGTACTAAAAAGTCATTTTAGAAAGCAGTAAAGAAGTTGTCCCAA
>NW_021368310.1:0-256 GCF_001605985.2 Dendrobium catenatum
TATTGAAAGAAGAGTCAAGGAGAGAGTGTAAGAGAGTATTCGAAGGAGGATTCTTACTGCTGAAGCGTGAAGGCTTCACTTGGTGTTCAAAGGTAAGAATCATTACTTTTGATTTGTGTTTACTACACTCTTTTCTCTTTTTCTTATAGATTTCTTGTGAAGAAGATCTGTCAAGGAGATCTGATTCTCTGCCGATACTTGGAGAGTATGAACAGCAAAAAGGGTTCTCTACCCATACTAGGAGAGTGTGAAAGGA
>NW_021368311.1:0-291 GCF_001605985.2 Dendrobium catenatum
AATCAGGTTCATGAGCTTAATGTGCAAGCTCAATTCTATGTCCTCTATAGTCTGAGTATTATTCCATTTTAGTGCCTTTCACACTTAGTTCCTTTGAATTTGAGTCCGAATGTATGTTCAAATGATTGTTCGGAGTCTTATGGAATCTTTGCAGGTTCAGTTTATGTTCAAATTGACTTGAGTTTGATTCCCATTTGATTTCATTTTATTTGGATTTTGGTCTTTAGAAATCATTTGAATTTGTTTAGGTCCTATGCACATGTCCAATCAAGTCCAAAAGTCCACTGCTCT
>NW_021368312.1:0-321 GCF_001605985.2 Dendrobium catenatum
GTGGGATAAAGGCTTGATGTTGTTGTTGTTGTTGTTGTACTCTTTTAAATAAATTCAAAAAACTCAGAAAATTTTGGTGATGTACATCTCTTTGAAATTTTTCAAGGTGTTCATTTTTTCTGAATGCAAATCCACTTGATATTAAATTACTATTTTAACCTTGGGTAGGTCCATAGCCTAGGCATGTGTCCCTTAGGTTTAAGGTTTTGTTTTAAGCATTCTTAAATTTTTTTGGAATTACTTAGAGTGATTTCATATTTTTCATAATTAAAAAAATTTATTATTTTAATAATTAAATATAGAAAAATACTTTAAATAGCC
>NW_021368313.1:0-277 GCF_001605985.2 Dendrobium catenatum
CAGAATTCAAGCTATTCAAAGAGCTTGTGGTTTTCAAGCTAAAAAGTTGCCGATGAGATATTTGGGAACGCCCATCTACAATGGAAAAAAAAAAGAATTTCCTTTTTGAAGAAATTTTCACTATGGTTCAAAAAAAAAATGGCTAGTTGGTCGCCTAATTTTTTGTCTTTTGGTGGCCGTTTGATTCTTATTAAATCTGTGCTTAACTCAATTCCGATTTATATTTTTAATACCTTAATGCCCTCCCTTCCTATTTGTGCTAGAATGGAAAGAATGT
>NW_021368314.1:0-899 GCF_001605985.2 Dendrobium catenatum
ACTTTTCTAAAAATGAAAAATCTACTTCCTATTTTTTATTGAAATCTTTGGTAAATTGTGTTTGACTTCTCTAAAACAATCTAAGGAAGGAAACTCATTCATTTTTAACTCTCAATCTCTGTTTCCTAAAAGAGGTTATCCTACTTTTGATTTAAAATCTTTCTCATCTTTTAAATTTGTTTTTGAAAAAAAATTTTTTATCTCCCTACATTTTATTTATCGCATAGGAATCTTTTGCAAGTTTTTGAATCTAGCTCATAATTTTTTTAATAAAGCAATTCGCTTTGTCACTAAGATGGGTTTTTCTTTGTTTTTAAGATTTAAGAAAGGAAGCATATTAAAAAAAATTATCCAATGATGCCAAAAATAAAAGATGCTCAAAGACGTCAAATTGAAAAAATAGAATACACAAAGTATATCAAAAGATGCGCAGTGCACCAACCAATTGTCAAAAGGCATAAAATGAGCCCACAAAGTTAATGCTTACCATTCTTGTACTTCTAAAAAACCTTAAGAAAACCCTTGATACTTTCGATACTTGAGTTTGAAAATCTTGATTCTTGATTCAAAAATTTATGCATTGATCTTCTATTAGATATATTTATGGAAGGAGTTTTTGAAAAATTTTTGTTTCTTTCTCTAATTTATTCCTTGATTTAGATCTTGAATTAAAATTTTTTTTCCTTTTTAAACAACTTGAGTTTAGATTTTCAAACTCTGAATTTCTGACCTTTTCTGGGCTATACGTTGTCAATCCAATTCTACTAAGTTTTTGATTAAAATCAAGAGGTAACTTTCTCATTTTAAGAATATTTGTTTTTCACTAGATCAAGGAATGCTTTTGTCTTTTGATCGTTTTGTTCTTGTTTGTGCCTCCTCTCTTTTTGATAATGTCAAAG
>NW_021368315.1:0-269 GCF_001605985.2 Dendrobium catenatum
AAACCTAAATCAAATTAAGGTAAGATTTACTTCAATCAATTAAAAATAAACTAAGCTTAATTTAATTTGGGTAATATTGTTTATTATTTTTGGAAATAACATTTACTTATTCGTAAAAATCTTTTAAAACCCTCCTAAATTAATTAAAAATGACTCAAACCGGGTTGATTTCGGATTTTTGGGTCAACCCGAACCTGACCCGATTTTACAAACGGGTCGAAATCCCTAACCCCATGTTGGCCATTAAAAGAGAAGCATAATACTAAGTT
>NW_021368316.1:0-1429 GCF_001605985.2 Dendrobium catenatum
TTCCAAATAAGACACTTGATATGTTTGAAACATCAACCTACACTACAGTCTAAAGCAATCCCAAAACAACTAAGGGAAACAAATCCTAACACTAAATTTAAAATAAAACTCTCTTTTATTTTATATTTATCCAAAATTTCATATTTTTTTATCATTAGAAGCTAACACTAAAGGAAAAAAATCCAAATGAGTAAGGACTATCTCACTCCAAAAAGACACTAAAGACCTTTCAACATAAAGCTCCATAATATTTCAAATCCCAAAAAATAGAAAGAAACACTATAAGAATCTAACTCAAATGGGAAAGCACCAATCATTACCCAAGAGACACTAAGAGGCCCTACTATACAAGTCTAGTTATAGATTTCAAAGTGACTTGTAAGAACTTCTAAACTAAGTACCACATATAACCCCATATAAATCATCTATCAAGAAAATTCCATTTTACACAAAACTTTACAAAATAAATCAATAATCAAGTGCCTCTTTTAATTTGGTGTGGGGTAATTTATGAAAAATTTCTCAATGACTAAGCATTACAAAGCCTTCAATCAAGAAACTTTCACAAAACAAAACAACAAATAAGACAATTCACAAAACTCTTTAGAAATCTTTTTGATGCAAAATAATTAGCAAAGCCTTTTAACATGAAATCAAATGCAAAATAAATTTGCAACACCCTTCGTTTTGAAGATCGCTTATGAAATCGTAGCATAAAGCTATTTAGAAAATTTTCAATCACGAAGTCATTCACAATTCTCTTCGAAATAAAACAAAATCATAAAACTCTTTAATATATCACAAACTATAAAACATCTCTACGAGGTAACATATATATACTTAATGTTGGAACCAAAATTTATAGCAAAAAGAGATTTAGAGTCAACTTATTCTCTCCAACCGTAAGAATAATATTTCAAAACCATATGTAATAACACATTGAGTTCACAAAGCATTTGACAATTTCATTCTAAACATGTGTGAGATATATAAACACTCACTAATCATGGATATAAACATTTCATTTATCACTTGATTTAGAATAGACATGAATTTTGTTCCAACAAATTTGTATTTTCATGCTACATGCCCCTTCCAAGTAATTCTCTAATTCAAATTCATAATTTGTTCTCATGCCAAAACAAATCTTTATAATATAAGCAAGCCAAAATTTCACTTTAAAATAATTTAGAGCACAAAATAGTGAGAAATTTACACACAATTTACTCCTAAAACAATCTGGAAGCTAAAACAGTGAAAAAACTGCTTGTATCTCGCTTCTAAAACAATTCGGAAGCTAAAAACAGTGAAAAAACTGCATGCATCTCGCTCCCAAATCAATTTAGAGGCTAAAAACAGTGAAAATCTACATGTGTCATGTTACCAAAATAGTTTGGGATCTCGAAATAGCAAAAATATGCACATACCT
>NW_021368317.1:0-260 GCF_001605985.2 Dendrobium catenatum
AACCCATTGGATGAATATACGGTCACGAAGTCGACCATAATATTTATCTTATACATTCATATTAAGCCTTCAAGGGCTACAATCAAGAAAATTCACAATTAAAGGCATGAAGCCGATGACAAACTCGATCATCTGTCGATAGTCAGACAGAGTCGACAAGGTTCAATCAACAAATGAAAATGACCCAAAACACCCCGATGATGGCCGTGTTGAACGCTAATCTCAACCGGAGGGGTTCACAAACATTTCTAAATGACTCC
>NW_021368318.1:0-228 GCF_001605985.2 Dendrobium catenatum
ATATTTAAAAATTATATCACATTTTTTTATATTAAGTGATTCTTTATTATTGATCTTCTAATTTTCATTTTTTTCTTGTAATTTTATTATAATAATTATTGAATCACAATCATTCTCTCTTTCATTATAAATGAGGTAGCTCGTGTGAGATGACTCAAGCTCATAGAATTAAGCTCAAGCTCAAAGTTTTATTTTTTTATAATATTTAGCCAATTAAGTCAAACTCAC
>NW_021368319.1:0-352 GCF_001605985.2 Dendrobium catenatum
ATTCATAAAGTTGTCAAAATCAAATTTTCTTGAATATGAAATGTGTTATTAAGCCAAAAAGACCAACTAATAGATTTTCCTTAGTTAAAATCCCTCATCTTGTATCAAGCTCTTCATTCCCTCTCCCTTTATGTCCTTCCTCAATTGTTGCAAACTCATTATCAAGATTCTTCTATAAATTTTCTTCTCATACTATTGTAATGAGGGCTTTACATATTTAAAGTGAAAATGTTAAATATCAATATATGATGAATTACAAAAAATAAATAGAAAAGAGAAAGAAAACTAATAACATGTATGATACTAAGATTTATATTTTCAACTTCAACTAAACCTTCATATACATGTGAGA
>NW_021368320.1:0-536 GCF_001605985.2 Dendrobium catenatum
TATTGAATTCATAAGTATAATGATCCTCATGATGGTACATGTAATGAGAAACCCTCATTTTCAAATCATCCTGCCACTTCTTAGCATCAAAATAGAAATTTAACACCCCATCAATTTAGATTCTTAAATCCACCACCTACCATCCTAATGATTTAGGATTTCTAGAACTCCTACTTTCCCTTGTATTATCAGGCATACTAGATGATCTAGGTTCATAAGAACCCCCCTAATCATCACCTCCTCCAACGTACTTAAAATTTAAAAATTTTCTTTTTATAAGGATTGAGATACGAAATAGTTGCACCTCAATTTTATCCCCCCTTATATCTGCATTTTTTTAAGAGAAGCCCTCAAAGGGGCCTACATATTAATATAATAAAAATAGAATATAGTACTTAAATGGACCTCAAGCTCAGCAATGCTCATAAGAGCTACAAAAAGAAAGCAAAAAAATCCTAGGAGCTCGAGTTCCATACTACACAAAATTACAATATAACCTAGGTACAATCTATGATACACAAGAAAGAGCACAAAAA
>NW_021368321.1:0-217 GCF_001605985.2 Dendrobium catenatum
AGGAAATGTAGGAGAGTCCTCATTCATACAACAATCCTTACAATGCCTGTTGATTAAGAAGGCAATACGGGAGACCAACAATCAAAGATCCGTTCTTACAAACAAGTGCAATCTCAACAAAGCCCACCCGAGATTGGTGAAAGGGTGGATATGATGCAAAAAAAACAACGGTTTTTCTACGAACATTCCTAGGAGCTCATAGCAAACACATCAAACT
>NW_021368322.1:0-250 GCF_001605985.2 Dendrobium catenatum
ATATGGAGCGATTGACAAGACAAATTAGCTACTCACATAACTGAATCAGACAATCTTACTCCATGTGCTCGCTAGCTAGAAACCATAAATTCCATTCAAATGGCCATCAAATAATTTGTTTTCTTATAGCCACAAACTAACGGATATGGCAGTCAACTTCATAATTATAAGCCAAATATCTATAAATTATCTATGAGAGATTTCACTTCTTATAAAAAATATATATATATTAATTATTATTATAAAATTT
>NW_021368323.1:0-397 GCF_001605985.2 Dendrobium catenatum
CCATCTAATCATCCGAGGATCAAAATGTCTTCAATTACTGGGGTGTTTTGGTTTGGCGTGGATTTCAAGGATGAGGCGGTTCATTCATATGCTGTACATTTAACTAAGGATCTAATGTACCCAAGATTATAAATACTGTCCCAGGTAAAGCTAAATCTCCTTCTCTTTGCTCCATTCCATTATTTGTAGGATCCTTTTTTGAATTGATATTGCGCTTTTAAGTTCATTCATTGCCTTGCATTTGAGTGTTTATTTGGGGAAGGATTCTTGAAATTTTGTGTGCATAACATTTTATTTGGAATAAGACCAAATGACCAATGAATTTGAATTCAATAAGCACCCCAAATACTAGGTTTCTTGTGCATAATTAAGTGCACAACATTCATTTTTTCTTATG
>NW_021368324.1:0-333 GCF_001605985.2 Dendrobium catenatum
AGAAGGATCTTTGTCGGCAGCCATGGGTTGCTTCGTACAAGGGAACCTTATAGACCGAGGTTGAATGTTTGTCTAAGGGGACAAATTTAAATCCACCTTAGCTGACAGAGAGGGCTTTGTGCCTTATCGATCATATCATATTGATTCATATCTCAAGAATTTGATGCCAATAAGGAACGTATTGGCTCTGGCCATAACCGATATTTCGTGGTGCCATTTGGCGGCAAAACCACTCGGTTCAGAGGGCCCGGATCATAACCGTTTATCCTGCGGTACCATTTGGCAGCAGACCGCCAGTTAGAGGACACGTACCACGTCCTTACTGGCAAGAGA
>NW_021368325.1:0-717 GCF_001605985.2 Dendrobium catenatum
TGAAACATCTCCGAGCAGCTCTCTTGCGTTGGCTTCGCGCGCGGGAAACATATATGAGCAACTCTATCGTGTTGCGTCTTCTCCGAGCAGCTCTCTCACGGGAAACAGAGCAGCTCCCCTCTTCGAGCAGCTTTCCTTTCCCGTCTCCTATTGGCCTCCTGTAATCTCAAAAGACAAAATAAACACTTATCCTCCATCTATTTTCTCTTCTTTGCATGATTATAGATTAGGTTTTGCAATGGCAGATGCTCTGTTTGCAGTCATCTTCTTGTAATATGGATGACATGTAATTTTCATTTCAATTTCTTTTGTAAGATCCAAATCTTACCTAAAATGATGAGTGGGAAGCCTGTTGGAGAAAAAATATTTGCAAACATGGAGCATGAATAAAAATAGGATTTTTTGCATACATAAATGAAAAAAATTGTTTGAACTTTATGAGATCTCTGAATTGCAACTTCTTGAAACATTCTTGCTTGTTGGCAAACCTTCAATAACCGATATGCTAGACTTAAACGATTCTGCAGCTAAAGAACCAGAGTCCCTCTCATTAGATTCATTTTCCTGAATCGAACTCATACATCCACCATCAGTGGTACCAGCCATTGGAGTTTCTTGCGAACAAACAGTCTACATAATGACTTGAAGACGGAATAGCGGAATGGTATTTTAGAAAGCTAAATAAGATTTAGGTGGTAGGTATGTAAATAGGCAAGT
>NW_021368326.1:0-824 GCF_001605985.2 Dendrobium catenatum
TGACTACTCCGTTCATGTTCTTAACTCTGATTATACTTAGACCACATAATCCGAAAGCAAAGATTGATATTTTTTGCAACCATTAATTGATGACCTCAAATTATTATGGGAAGGAGTGCTCACATATGACATATCAACAAAACAAAATTTTCTCCTTCGAGTTGTTTTGCTGTGGACTATCGGTGATTTTTCAGCTTATGGTATGTTGTTTGGTTGGAGCACAGTAGGGAAACTAGCATGTCCTTACTGCATGAAGAACAGTAAAGCTTTCACATTAAAACATGGAGTAAAAAATAATTGATTTGATTGTCATCATATGTTTCTAAATACAAATCATCAATTCCGAAGAAATAAGGAAGCATTTGTTAAAAATAGAATTGAGCTTAACATTTTCTTCAAAGATTTATGTTCATCTAAACTAAGTGAAAATGCTTTACGGAGGTACGAGGATAACATACCAATCATCCTATGCAAGTTAGAGAAGATATTTCCCCTGAGTTTTTTTGATTCTATGGAACATCTTCCAGTCCATCTACCTTACGAAGCTAGAGTTGGTGGACCTGTATAATATCGTTGGATGTATCCTTACGAAAGGTAAATGTGTTAAAATTTTTATTAATTCTTTAATATTTTTGAATCCGTTGAGATAACATATTTTTATTAACTTCACGATGATTGTAATTGATTAATAGATATCTGAACAAGTTGAAGAAATATGTTAAGAATAAAGCACGACCAGAAGGATCGATATGTGAAACATATTTTTCT
This sequence comes from Dendrobium catenatum, assembly GCF_001605985.2. NCBI lineage: Eukaryota > Viridiplantae > Streptophyta > Magnoliopsida > Asparagales > Orchidaceae > Dendrobium > Dendrobium catenatum. The sequence goes on from NW_021368326.1 coordinate 769, forward strand.
CAAGAAACAACTCACTTTGGCTCCTACTATTTCGAGCCACATGTAAGGAGTACAAG
>NW_021368327.1:0-200 GCF_001605985.2 Dendrobium catenatum
TCCAACAAATTTTATTTAAGATAATTTTCTTTCTGCTTTCTAAAACTGTTGTATAGTATAAAAATTCTACTTAAAGAAATTTGTTTACTAAAAATTTATTTTATAAAGCATTATAAAAGACGTCCCAAATGAAGTCAAAATCTAAGACATTTGATTAAAGTTTTATTGATAATTTATCAAGAGTTAATTTTGATCCGAAA
>NW_021368328.1:0-344 GCF_001605985.2 Dendrobium catenatum
AAAATACTATACATAATAAAATAATTATTAGTTACATAATTCACATATTATGTGTGTAATGATAATGCTTTGTACTTCTTTTTTATTTTGTTGCCAAAAAAATATTCATTACAATTTTTTAAAGGACCATTTATATACATACCACTTTATTTCATGTTATTTACATATTTAGCAACTAAAAGTTAATATTACATGCCTACAACTCATATAAAATTTTAATATCAAATATTTTACTCTTATATTTCATTCTTAACTATAAACTTTAATATTTAATTATATGCACCAACTCATATTTATTTTATGGGTGGTAGACATGTAATATTAAAATTGTAGGTATTAGATAT
>NW_021368329.1:0-547 GCF_001605985.2 Dendrobium catenatum
CTCTCACATAGTTAATTGCAGTTTTAATTTCAGATTTAAAAAAAAATCTGAAACTGAAACGGATTCCCTCTCTCCTCAGTTAGCTCCCTCGTCCCGTAATCTGCTTTAATTTATTTCCAAATCAAGCAATTTCAATTTGGAAATGCTCTCTTTTGCTGGCCCGTGATTCCAGCAAGAGTGACTTGCTGCCAGGTGATCCCAGAGAGCTGTTTATGATTGTCCAAGGCATCCTAAAGTGCCTAGCGGCGGCCCAACCTTCCCAGGTTTCCGTTAAACTGCTGCCCAACAGATCTCTATACTTCCACACTTGCTGTCCAGCCCTGGAACTCAATTTATTGCTGTCCGGACTATTTCCTGGTTGTTGTTTGGAGTTTCCAGCACCTGAAACCTGCTGCCCAGATTTTCAGAAGCTGTTTGGGCTGCTGTCCAGAAGTATTTCAAGTGCCGAATTGCTGTCCCGACCCTCATTGCTGCTGTCTCGGCGTCCCTAGCTGCTGTCCAGTCATTTTAGGTGACCTCCTATGGCTGTCTTGCTGTCCAGAATGTT
>NW_021368330.1:0-204 GCF_001605985.2 Dendrobium catenatum
CCAATTCAATCCACACATTCGTAATCCCAAGAGTGTTACATAAATTTAACCCATACTTAAGAGCCAAAATTTCAGCCAAACAAGCCGTTCTAATAACAGAGGGACCAGCAAAAGCCATAATCGTGTTACCTCTGCAATCCCGAATAATACCCCCACAACCAGCTTTTAAATTGCTAAAGGCACCATCAGTATTTAACTTGTAAT
>NW_021368331.1:0-239 GCF_001605985.2 Dendrobium catenatum
AAAAAAAAAAAACCTTTTATATCATATAAAGACACTTACAACAAAGGACGCTTACAAACTTATGAAATAAAAATAAAACAACACATACGACTTTCTAAATATGCATTTCTTCCGTCCCTTGAGAAGAAGGATACAAGTGAGGTGTAAACTTGCGGAGAGAAGAAAAATGCAAGAAGTCAAGACAAAAGGGAGGATAAGCTCTCAAGCTTTCCTAGAAGAAGGAGAAGAGATTGAACAAG
>NW_021368332.1:0-340 GCF_001605985.2 Dendrobium catenatum
TGGAGGTATTATGCTATGATTGTTAACAAACCTTTTCATGTTTATAATTCTACTTCTATCTCTTCGGTTCAATTTTTTTTAGTTGATTGGATTTCCTCGGTTAAGGGTCATGTGCTTAACTTATTGTCTATTCTCATTCTGTGGTTCCTATGGAAAGCCCATAATGAAGCTAAGCATAATGGGATTAAGATGGAGGCTAAGGTGATTATCTCCAATATTAATCATAAGTTGCTTCAATTATTTGCTGGTAAGCTTATATCAAGAAAAAAATTAGGCAATTATTTTTGTTTGTGTGATAAGCTAGGTATCCCTATTAGTACTGAGGATTTTATTAGTAGTG
>NW_021368333.1:0-1229 GCF_001605985.2 Dendrobium catenatum
AAGCAAGATTGGTGGCTAAGGGGTATAACCAAATAGATGGGATAGACTTTGAGAAGAATTTTACCCCTGTAGCTAGATTGGAAGCCATTACAGTGCTATTAGCCTTTGCCTGTTATAAGGGATTTAAGATTTTTCAAATGGATGTCAAGAGTGCCTTTTTAAATGGGGAAATAAAAGAAGAGGTGTTCGTAGAACAACCCCCCGGGTTTTGAGAGTTCCTAATTTCCAAATAATATTTTTAAATTAAAAAAAGCTTTGTATGGGTTAAAGCAGGCACCAAGAGCTTGGTATGAGAGGCATAGCACATTCTTACTAGAGAGAGTTTATCAAGGGGAGCGTAGACACCACCCTTTTTCTTAGGAGAGTTGGAGATGATTTACTCATTGTTCAGATTTATATGGATGATATACTCTTTAGATCTTCTAATAAGAAATTATGTGATGAGTTTTCTAGAACAATGAGTAGAGAGTTTGAGATGAGATTGATGGGAGAGCTGTCCTACTTTTTGGGGTTTAGCATAAAATAATTGGAGGATGAAACCTTTTTAAATCAAACAAAATACATAAAGGACATTTTGAAGAAGTATGAGATGGACAAAGCTAAGCCAATTAACACTCCCATGTCTTCTAGTGCTCCATTGGATAAGGACCCAAGTAGTAAGTCTATTGATCAAAAGATGTATAGAGGTATGATTGGATCTTTATTTTACTTGACTGCGAGCCGACTTGATATTATGTTTAGTGTTTGCCTTTGTGCTAGATTTCAAGCTGACCTTAAGGAGTCCCACTTGACTGCAGTTAAGAGAATTTTTAGATACCTTTTGTGGACCCAAGGCTTAGGAATTTGGTACCCTAGACACAGCACTTCTTTTGAGATTATTAGATTTTCTGACTCTGATTTTACAGGATGCAAAGTGGATAGAAGCACTTCAAGAACTTATCAATTCATAGGACAATCTCTGGTCTCATGGTCCAGTATAAAGCAAAACTCTGTTGCACTCTCCACTGCTGAAGCTGAGTACGTTGCTCTTGGAAGTTGTATGGCCCAAGTCCTATGGTTAAAACAACAGGTATTGGATTTAGGATTACCTGTAGGCACCATCTCAATCTTTTGTGACAACACTAGTGCCACATGCAACTCTAAGAATCCTATCCAACATTCAAGGACAAAACACATTGGCATTAGGCATCATTTCATTAGAGATCATGTGACTAAGTGAGACATTGAGT
>NW_021368334.1:0-593 GCF_001605985.2 Dendrobium catenatum
CAACATCAACTTCTACATACTCGCATAGAAGGATCGTGCTCAAATGTAAATTTATCATTTGACCCGTGCAACATTCTCAGATGTCACATGTGTGGCCATGACACATTCGTTGGGGTCCATACGATTATTTAGTAGGTATTTTTGAATATTATAAGTGTATACACGTAATGTATGTGTGGTGATATTTTGAAATATTTGACGGGTCTTCTACGACAGTTTGTAGAAGCTTGTGTTCGTCACAATTTTGTGTTGGCTTGTAAATAGCTATTATTTGTTACCGCTTCTCTCTATTTACATCGTAGGTGGTATGTTGTGCACAATACAGATCTTCTACAGCGGGTCATAGTGGTTTTCAAGTCGGTATATATTAATCGGCGTCGCTTGTAGTCAGGTGAACCTACTTATTTGTATCTTGATACTGGGCAACATGGCTGAGTTGCATTCAACATTAATTTATCGATTCATGCTGGTTAAGAAGCTTGTTATATCTGCTTGCATATCTTTTAATTCTAGTGGCAACCACTGCTTGTATCTTCAAGACACCTGATGTCGATTACAAGAACATCATTGCTTTCACATCTTATCTACCATTG
>NW_021368335.1:0-325 GCF_001605985.2 Dendrobium catenatum
TAAATTGATTAAATAATTCATTTCAAATGCTAGCACCATAATTACCAATCATTAATAATTATTGGTAATGCGACCCCATGCTGCCATAGCTTCGAATACATGACAGGGTTTAAGTGAATGACTTAACCACATCTGTAATAGATCCAACTAGTGGAGCTGACTGTGGATGAACATATATTCCAAATTTGGACACACATGCTTTACGATCTTAGAATTTACGCATGTTTGAAACTCAGAGCCATTGTACATAATTCTATTGATCTGTTCCATATGATCGGCTAAAGAAAAGACTCAGATTAGACCAATTAGGTTGTTTAAATTAAAA
>NW_021368336.1:0-213 GCF_001605985.2 Dendrobium catenatum
GAGCTTGTATGGTTCCGGTGAGATGCCCATTGTAACCGTTTGCTGTGAATTGTTGCAGAATCTGGATACGCCAAATAGGATAGTTTTCTGATGTGAGCGGGTGAGGAGCGAGATTCTTGATGTTGGATACAAGAAATTTGAGCGGCTGTGGGATGACGATTGCAGACTCAGCGGAATCGGAGTGGGTTGTCGGCGGCGTGCCGGAGTTCACAG
>NW_021368337.1:0-501 GCF_001605985.2 Dendrobium catenatum
TGGGGCCGGGGAGAGGGCCTTTCTTCCTGAGGTAGGAGAGCTGCTGCAGGAGGATGAGGAGAGCGATTGCGCAGAAAAGGAAAGGGCTCGCCGTTGATAGAAGTTGCCATAACGCCATTTCTTCTTTGTTTCCTCGCTCTATCTATGCTCTTCTTCCAGAGATATATAAGAGTGGAGAACTTCTAGAAATCAAGCTGCGTCTCGGACTAGGCAGTTGAAAAAAGGGTTTAAGAAAACAGGAGGGGAAAGAGGAAGATGGGAAATGCTGAAAGAATTGAAATCTCCTTTTGTTATTTGTTCAAATTGACGCGCGGCATGTTAATTTGAATGGAAATTGGTGGAAGTAAGGGTTGCAAAAATTGAGGAAAGGTAAAACCTTGGTCAAAAAATTGCGAAGGTTGGGTAGAGATGGCCGTTGAAAGCAATGGTCGGCGTAGACATGGCGGCGGGCCGGAAATTGGAATAGACAAAGTTGTTGGCGCTAGGATAGTTGGTACAAGT
>NW_021368338.1:0-1447 GCF_001605985.2 Dendrobium catenatum
ACCTCTTCCACACAGGTTAACGTCGTCAAGCAGGGCTCTGACATACAACCTCGGAAAGGTCTCACATCCTTGGTGGATTCTCCCGACATCTTCCACACAGGTTAACGTCGTCGAGCAGGGCTCCGGCATACAACCTCGGAAAGGTCTCACATCCTTAGTGGATTCTCCCGGCCTCTTCCACACAGGTTAACGTCGTCGAGCAGGGCTCCGGCATACAACCTCGGAAAGGTCTCACATCCTTAGTGGATTCTCCCGACCTCTTCCACACAGGTTAACGTCGTCGAGCAGGGCTCCGACTTATAACCTCGGAAAGGTCCTACATCCTTGGTGGATTCTCCCGGCCTCTTCCACACAAGTTAACGTCGTCGAGCAAAGTCTCCGGCATACAACATCGGAAAGGTCCTACATCCTTGGTGGATTCTCCCGACCTCTTCCACACAGGTTAATGTCGTCGAGCAAAGGCTCCAACATACAACCTCGGAAAGGTCCTACATCCTTAGTAGATTCTCCCGGCCTTTTCCACACAGGTTAATGTCGTCGAGCAAAGCCTCCAACATACAACCTCGGTTAACGTCACCAGAATGTCGTCAATGGACTTCTGCACAAAGTTAAATTTATACATGATTTTAAATTTCCTCATGTCGCTGAACTTTTGCTTTGCAGGACTTTCGACGGACTAATACCCGACGCCAGAATTCTTCCTATCGTCGGACTAATACCCTTCGTCGGACTTCTGTCTGTCGATGGACTTTTGTCAATCTTCTGTTTGATAGTACTTCTACCTGACGTCGGACTTCTCCATATCGTCGGACTTCTCCCTATCGTCGGACTTCTGCTCGTCAGCGGACTTCTACACGTCGTCGGACTTCTGCCCGTCGATGAACTTTCATCGGTCTTCTGCCCGAGGCTGTACTTCTACACGACGTCGGACTTCTCCTTGTCGTCGAACTTCTGCTCGTCAGTGGACTTCTACTCGACGTCGGACTTCTGCTCATCGATGAACTTTCGTCAGTCTTCTGCCCGACAGTACTTCTCCTCGACGTCAGACTTCTGCTCGTCAGCGGACTTCTATCCGACGTCGGACTTTTGCTCGTCAGCAAACTTCTATTCGTTGACGAACTTTCGTCGGTCTTCTACCTGACACAGTACGTCTACCCGACGTCGGACTTCTCCCTGTCCTCGGACTTCTGCTCGTCGATGAAAACCTTCGTCGGTCTTCTACCATACAGTACTTCTACCCGACGTTGGACTTCTCCATGACGTCGGACTTCTTCTCGTTAGCGGGCTTCTACTCGACGTCAGACTTCTGCTCTTCAGCGGACTTCTACTCGACATCGGACTTCCACTCGTCGATGAAAACCTTCGTCAGTCTTCTACCCGATAGTACTTCTACCCGACATCGGACTCCTCATTGACGTCGGACTTCTGCTCGTGAGCGGACTTCTAC
>NW_021368339.1:0-1196 GCF_001605985.2 Dendrobium catenatum
GCAACTAAGATGGGAAAATCGAAATATTAACACAACACCTAAAGTGACAGCTTTTGGGAATTAAAAATCAGCACGGTGAACCCCAATAGGCAAGTTTTGCTTACATCAATTCTTCCTATGGGAAGAATTCTCATCCCCTAATGAGATTGCCTTCAAACTTCCAAGATGCTCCAAAGGCGTCACTTCTGCTTCTTGAATTAACATGTCATACTTTCTTTTGATTATCTCCTTTTCTCATTCAAATTCAGATAGGAGTTGAAGCTTCTTAGCTTCAAATCTTTCGACACTTAAATGCAATTGTCTTCGAATCTTGAGAAGCTCATTTTGTAGAGGATTAAAAGAATATGCTTAAGGTGGAACCCATTTTTTTTTTTTTTTGGAAGCATGTCCTCAGGAATCTAAGACATAGTTAGATGACTTTCTTGATTACCTTCAATTTGTTGTTTGTTTTGACTTTATATTTTTTTTTATAAAAGAAAGTGAGACACTCACAACAACTTAGATGCTCTGATATCCAATTGGTGCAACCAAAAATAACAAAAAATAAGATGCTAAGGTTGCAAACTCAAGACACTACAAAATTGCCCAAAAACAAGACTTCCTTGCAATATAGCTTAAACATACACAAAACAACTTCAAATACAACACTACTTTCAACTTGTAAACAACACAACCAACTTACTATTAATAAAGTTTAGAGAAGAATGATATAATTGGAAGGGATACAGTGGAGAGAAGAAAGAGATTGGAGACCGAGACGAATTATAAGAAGAGAAGGAGGTAGAAGACAATAGCTCACAAGCTATTCCAAACCCGTAGGTTTCATGCTCCAAAAATTTTTATCACTAACTAATTTTATAGCAGCAAACAACCCTCCTATAAATAGGAAAAAGGAATCCAAACAGCTCCCGCAAAAGCTGCACCCAAGTCTCCAATAGGAGCAGCCAGATTTATGGAAAATACCCAAGAGAGAGGCTCGGCCAGCCCAGGAACCTAACAGCCAGAAAACCAACAGCCAGCCCAGAATCCGAACAGCCAAATAATGGGAAAATACCCAAGAGAGAGGCTCGGCCAACCCAGGAACCAAACAGCCAGAAAACCAACAGCCAGCCCAGAATCCGAACAGCCAAAGCATGGGAAAATACCCAAGAGAAAATGAGCCAAGCTCAATATGAGAATTTCAGCCAAAAAACAAA
>NW_021368340.1:0-1406 GCF_001605985.2 Dendrobium catenatum
ATCACATAAAAACTCATAAGTCATCAGCATTGTCATCATTAAGGGGTTCTTCATTTGAATCATCATTATGATGAACTATTCTCCCCTTCCTCCTCTCCTATAGAGTCCAATGTTGGGCATTACTTTAAGATTTATGTAAGTTTTAATATATATAGTGTGAGGCGTAAGCCTCATGACAATGAGGCAAGGCGGGCCTCAACCAAGTTGAGGCATAAGCCTTTTAAAAAAAACTCGAGGCGTTTTTTACTGGAATTGCGCAAAGGCGATCCTCATATTGCGCAATTTTAAACCACGGTCTTAGGAGGAGACTTTAATTGCTTGCTTTCCAAGGAGGAGAAGAAAGGAGGAAGAAATTTTGTTTTCGGTTTGGGTTCAAGGGAGATGAAATCGTTTATTACTTGTAATGACTTGCATGAGGTGGCTTGTGTAGGTCCCAAGTATACTTGGTGTAACAACAAGAGTGGAGCTGATAGAATTTTGGAGAAGTTGGATAGATGCTTTGTTAATGCTAATGCTTTTAATTCTTCACACAGGCTAGTTGTAAAGCATCTGACAAGGTTGGCATCAGGCCATTGTCCTATTATGCTGAATTTGTTGAACTTCATTCCTCCGAATAAGAAGATTCTAAAGTTTGAAGAGTTCTGGTTGTTTATTCCGGCTTCAAGTGCGGTTGTTGATAAATCCTGGAATAAAAAAACCAGAGGAGATCCTCCCCAAATTCTTAATCTCAAGCTTAAGAGGTCTTTAAGAGACCTTCATTATTGGAGTAAGGCTAAGTTCAAGGCTTTGAACGTTCAAAAAGAAGAGCTAAAAACTGAAGTATACAGGCTGCAAGAATTAGAAGCTGGGAATGGTTTTCTGTTGGAGGAAGATTAGTGGTTCCTGAGAGCGAAAATGGAGGAGTTGAACATCATTATGGCCCGTTTAAACTCTTGGTGGAGACAAAGAGCCAAAGTAAAATGGATGGTTGATGGGGATTACAATTCTAAATTCTTTCAAGCCTATGCAAGTGATAGAAGAAATTCCAACTACATTCATAAAATAAAAAATGAGCAAGGTGAGATGATTGAAGATCAAAAAGAAATAGAAGAGGTCATATTACGATACTTTGGCAATAAATGGGAAGAGAGATGTTGCAATCTGGACGGGTGGCTCGTTACTTTGTCATCTTTAAATGAAGAAGATAGAAGAATGTTGGATAGAGATTTTACTTTTGAAGAGTTGGAAATAGTGATAAAAGATTTGAAGAAGAACATTGCTCCAGGCCAAGATGGTATGTCCTATTCCTTTTTAAACATCATTGGCACATTATCAATAAAGATTTATGGAATGCTTTGAATTACTTCTTCAAGTTTGGAAAGATGAATAGTGTTGACCTGTAAAGTTTAAACAAAAAAAAGAGAGAA
>NW_021368341.1:0-262 GCF_001605985.2 Dendrobium catenatum
TAAAGGAGGAATGCAAGATTTTGATTAAAGATTGATTATATGATTGAATTTGTTTCGATTAACTCGAAGAAAATCATATGAATTTTCTAGAGTCTTCGTTTACATGTTCTAAGAGAACTAAATGCAACATGACAAAATTTTCCTAAAAAAAAAAATTTAACTTTTGCATGAGTTGTTATAGAACAATGAGTATATTTGAGCATCATTTATAGTGAAAACACAAAAGAATATCAAATACTCACAATGATTGAGAAAATTTTGA
>NW_021368342.1:0-216 GCF_001605985.2 Dendrobium catenatum
GATATCTAAAATGTGTACTCTTTTTAATGATTTGATAGCTCAAAATTACAATCCTCCCACTATATTTATTACTATTAAAAGTATACTCCATGAATTTGATTCTAAATCTACTCAAACAAAAACCTTTAAGCTCTAAGGTTGACTTCCATAATTCAAGTTCTCCTTCAACTCTCTCTCTGGCCTTATCAACAAGAAAAATATCATCAGCAAAAAGCA
>NW_021368343.1:0-331 GCF_001605985.2 Dendrobium catenatum
TTAATTAATAAGAAATATTTAATAATTCAAATAATTTAAAAATATATATATATATAATATTTTAAATCAATTTTAATTTTAAATTAAAGATCCTAATTTTCTGAGAAGTTTGATAGGTTACATTAAAATTTTGGATTTATAATAAATTTTAAATAATTTTTCAAAGTTTCCTGCTTTTAAAATGATTTAAAACGATTTTAAAATCATTTTAAAAGAAACGGCGGCGCGGGTAGCCACGTGGCGCCTTTCAATTCGTCCAGCAAAACGCGGTGGCGGCGGACTGGACACGTGGCGGCTCCTGATTTGGCCGACCAGAAACGGCGGCCAATCA
>NW_021368344.1:0-1428 GCF_001605985.2 Dendrobium catenatum
ATAAGGAATGTTTGATATCATCAAAATCATAGATCCACAACAATCTCCCCCTTTTTGATGATGGAAAAACATTTCAATTTGAATTTTCATAAAAGTAAATCCTCCTAATCTCCCCCTCACTAGAATAAATCCTTTAAAAAAAAGGAGAGATGAAAATATTTTTGTTGTTTTAAAATTTTTGAAAAGAAAAAAGATACAACGTTCTCCCCCTTTGACATTATCAAAAAGAGAGGAGGCACAAACAAAAAACAAAACGAACAAAAAACATTCCCTGATCAAGTGAAAAAAACAAATGTTCTTAAAATGAGAAAGTTACCTCTGAGTTTTAATCAAAAAACTTAGTATAATTGGATTGACAACACATAGCCCAGTAAAGGTTAGAAAATCAAGAATTGATAATCCAAACTCTAGTTCTTTAAAAAGGCTAAAAAACTTTTTAATTCAATATCTAAATTAAGGAATAAATTAGAGAAAGAAACAGTAATTTTTCAAAGCTCCTATCATAAAATATATATAATAGAAGATTAATGCACGATTTGTTGAATCATGAGTCAAGATTTTCAAACTCAAGCATCGAAAAATCAAGGGTTTTCTTAAGCTTTAAGAAGTATAAGAATGGTAAGCATTAAAATTTAGTGGGCACATTTTATGCCTCTTGACAATTGGTTGGCGCACTGCGCATCTTTTGATACACTTTGTGTATTCTATATTTTTCAATTTTGGCATCATTGGCCAGTTTTTTTTTATTATGCTACCTTTCTGAAATCTTAAATACCAAAAGTAAACCATACTATTGATAAAGCGAATTTCTTGATTAAGAAATTTTGAATTAGATTCAATAACTTGCAAAAGATTCCTATGCGATAAATAAAATTTAGGGAGATAAAAAATTTAGTTTCAAAAACCAATTTAAAAGATGAAAAAGATTTTAAATCAAAAGTAGAAAAACCTATTTTAGGAAACAGAGATTGAAAGTCAAAAACATGAGTTTCCTTCCTTTGATTGTTTTTAGAGAAGTCAATCACAACTTACTAAAGATTTCAAGAAAAATTAGGAAGTAAATTTTTTATTTCTAGAAAAGTGAATGTGTGTGTTGATCAGAAAAAAAAAATACGAAACAAAACAAGTAAAATTAAAAAATCTAATAAACAATAAAAATAAAAAAAATAACAAAGAAAAACTCAAATAAGGCTTTTATCCATTATCTCTTTCTTGGTCTGATGCTTCAGAAATCAGATCTGCCCATGAGATTTTTTTGCTTTTCATTATTTCCCCAGTTTAAAATTAACTTCGCCTTACCCTTTTCTTTTACAGGGAGAATTCTTAAATTAGGGCACTCATTTTTCATATGTCCAGGTTTCCTGCATCTAAAACAAATAACGTTAGAGGAAATTGTTTGAATAGTTGCTATTTGAATGATTTATATTT
>NW_021368345.1:0-616 GCF_001605985.2 Dendrobium catenatum
ATTCAAAATATTTTGTGGTAGATGGGGAAAAATATTCATTCAGAATACTTTGAACTAAAATTTGTTATGATCCCATGTTCATTGGATTAGAATTGAGATGATTGTAATTTATGGATTATAAATCAAAAGTATCATTACACTCATTTGAAATAAAATATATTACTTTGAGATCTATCATCACCCAAAAAATTTCCATTAAATGTGGGGAGCCAGACATTAAGTCGTTGCTTTCTTAAAATGCGCCACATTGGTTGCCTCATATAAAGTTTTATTTCCATACTTCAATTTATTTGTTTAGAAAGACAGTACGTTCTCTTTCACGTAACTGAAATTTTGATTTTGATAGCTCTATGAAGACAACGCAAGGAGAGACAATGAGAGATACATGAGAGATGCAAATTTATAAGGAGATGTTAAAATTTTTAGAGCCAAAACAGTCTGAAGAGATACAAAAAATATTTGTTATAAGAGAAAAACAAGGTAATTGTGATAGGATTGAAATTGTTCGTTCAAAGGAGATGGCAACTTCGGAGAAGGAAGAAAGTATTGTTGAGGACAATAAGATTGAAAATAATAAATTACAAAAAGAGAGAGGTTGAAGATTACATATACATCC
>NW_021368346.1:0-209 GCF_001605985.2 Dendrobium catenatum
ACTGCCAAATAACGCATTAGAAACCAAAAAATATTAATCCAATTTCTGAGAAACATGAGCAAAATTATCCGGTTTCTATAGAAAGTGGAATATTAAAATCCAGTTTCTATAGATCTGATTTTTATATAAACTAGATAATCTTGATTTTAATAATATAATTTTTATATTTAAATATAATTAAACTAGTTAATTATATTTTTTTCAAAAAA
>NW_021368347.1:0-329 GCF_001605985.2 Dendrobium catenatum
TTATAGAAAAGTTTTTCAACCACAAATTTTTAAAAAACAAAAGAAAAATGTAGAAAATAAAAAGCAGTAAAGTAAATGACACAAAATTTAAAGCGGTTCGATCTAAACTATTGCGGATCAATGGTTTATGATTTTGATGATAGCAAACATTCCTTATTTCTCTACGATTGCCTTATGTGCTAACGTTTCAGCTCCACACGATCAGACTGCAATTTGGAACTAGCTGAAGATTAGGTAGACTAGGTCTGTGTCAGTTTGTAGTCTTTTTTCTTTCTTGAGTCTATTGTATTTGGTGTAGCATCTAATGATTTGTAACTTGGAAGATTTTC
>NW_021368348.1:0-353 GCF_001605985.2 Dendrobium catenatum
AGGTGATTGGGATTTGGTAGGGAGAAGAGAAAAACAGCGAGCAAAATACGATAAAACCAAGAGCTCACTGTGGTGGGCTGTTGGGTGTTTCGGATGGAGCCTCTCCTAGGCCTCCTCTCTTTCTCTCAAGCTCTCAAGCAAGAAGACAACGGAAAATCTCAGAAATTTTATTAATTCAACATTAAGCTCATACAATAGGAGGAGATCTCTTTATAAAGGTCTCATCAAAAGAAAATAACATGACTCAAATGCCCACAGGGCTACAACAAAGACTAAACCTTCATAAGGGCAAAATAGTAAACTAAAGCTTGAAAATAAAAAAAATACATAGAAAATATCATAAGATGACATGG
>NW_021368349.1:0-644 GCF_001605985.2 Dendrobium catenatum
TTTAAATTCTTATCCACTTCTGCACTAACAGGATCACTTACTTCCACATTTGTACTACTACCAGGAGTGGTAGGAGTAACTGGTGTAACTACAGGTGGAACACCAGGTGTTGCAGATCCCACCATAGATTGCATCTTTTCCATCATCTGCATCATCATACTCATCATTTGCAGCTGCATCATATTTCCTGATATTGCATTCATAGCCTCCATTCCTACAGGTGCTGGATTTACACTAGGTGCACTGCCTCCTGCTGGTATCACATTTTCAGGATCTTCAGAGATCCTAATAGGTTGGGATGACTCACCTTCCTCTCCTTCAGGTATTCTTTCAGCCATTAAATCTGTAACACATTATATTAAGAGTTATACATTTATATAATCATGAATTCCCATTTAGACATTACTTTCATATACTGACATATTAGTCATATTGAAAATTAACATGGCTACTTATAAATCAATGAAATTAGACTCATTATGATTTAGAGTTATTACACTCTCCTAGGCACTGTAATAATTACATCACATTCAATCTTATCCTCATAAATAATTCACTTTTCTTATGCTTCCTTACTAAATCCTCAGAATCTTAAGTCTTTGCTCTCATACCACTTTTGTAACACCCCACAGTACCCCTTAACA
>NW_021368350.1:0-207 GCF_001605985.2 Dendrobium catenatum
GAAATCTAAGGTGATCAAGGAAGAAATTGAAGAAGAAAATGATTTGGTCGATTCAATTGCAACTCCTACAGAAGCAACTGACCCAGTTAAAACTCCTATAACAGAGACGGTGGATGAAGATTTGGAAGTGACACCCATAGAATTCAAAATTGCTCCTATTGCTAGAGAAACCAGCTATGAGAGTGAACAAGTTCCTGCAAATGAGCT
>NW_021368351.1:0-1851 GCF_001605985.2 Dendrobium catenatum
TTAATGTCTAATATTATTATTACAATTGTGATATTTTCTTATTTTATATTTCACTAATCAATAAATATTTATGCACTTAGAAAAATTTGAAATTTTTTATTATTAATTTTTGAAGGAATACGATTACTCTTGAAAAATATACAAATGTATAAAAAATTAGAAGGAATGTGCAAATGTTCGCAATTTGAAAAAGAGGCACAAAATAAGCTGACAAGTGAAAAGATGCACAAAAATGTCCCACAAATTTGAAAAAGATGTGCAAATCACCACATGTGGAAGTTAAATCTTTCCATAATATTTCAATCTCTTAATTCAAATTGATCTTCGATACATTTATATTCCATATTGAAATTTGAAATATACAATTTTTCTATTCATCCTTTCTGTAATGATTTTCTCTATCTTAAGTGTCTAAATCGACTCATATTTTTGATATATACTTTTTATTATCAGTGTTATATGTCTTCTTAAATTCTATGAATTACTATGATTTTCCTAATATTTTTATTTTATTTGCAAAAATTATTTCAATCACTTTTAAGGATCAATTATTAAAGGATTATCATATGTGTGCTTATATTTCTGGTCTTTTTCTTCTTCTATTTTTCTTGTTGTCAAAAAGGAAAAGAAAATATTATTTGTTTATATTTTTTCATAACTCGTATCTTTTTGTATCCTTGTTCTTATCGTATTTCTATTTCGTAGTATTGTTTTTGTTGCATTTTAAAATTTAAAAATAAAAAAAAAGGAGAGATAAAATTGTGTGCAAAGTCTCCTTATTTTCAAATGTTCATCATTTCAGGGGGGGTTTAGGAGATTCTTAAAATTTGAAAATTATACAAATAATAATTGTTTTGCCATCATAAAAAAGGGGGAGACTATTAAGAGAGTTGCTAATTGCATGTTTTATATTTTTGCAACTTGTATAGTTTTGAAGATTTTAAATATTATTGTTTTAAGTTTTGATATCTCCTAAAACTTTTTGGAAGATTTTTTTTTTGCTCTTGTATGGACTAACATTTCAGGAAATTCAAACTCCAGACTAAAAAAGAGTTCAAATCAAATTCAGCTTGAGATAGTTTGCAAATTAAAGCTTGTATTTTTTTTAATTGAGTTTGAGAGGTAGTGATTGTAATTGTGTAAACATTTTTTGGAAAATTTTTCTAAGTCCTGATCGTCCAAGACGAATTTCCTATTCATCCCAGGATGAAATGTCCTCTAGAAAATTTTTTATTCAGATGAAATTCATATTCGTGCCAGGATGAATGCTCTCTGGAAAATTTTCATTCAGACGAACTCCAATTCGTCCCAGGATGAAATGCCCTCTGGAAAATTTTCGTTCAGTTGAAATCCATATTCGTGCCAGGACGAAATGCTCTTTGGAAAATTTTTTCCAGACGAACTCCAAATCGTCCCAGGATGAAATGTCCTCTGTAAAAATTTCATCCAGTCGAACTCATTTCATCCCAGAACGAAGCGAACCAACTCTTAAAAATTTGGCGACTTCATGCAGATTTTTGAACCAACCTATGGTATAACCGTTCGTACCAGACGAACCTTGTTTGTACTGGATGATTAACATGTACGAAGTCAGTTCATACCAATATACATTGGGTTCATTTCCAACTGAATTAAGTAATATCGTTCGGGATGATCCACGATCGTATGGGATGATCCACTACTGACAGACTTGAATTTTAGCAGTTTTTGGATGTTTTTTGTGTCTTTCCTATATAAAGTCCAATATAAACTGCCACTTTATCTTTTTGTCTATTGATCTTCATTCCAATTGAAAGGAGAATCAAGGAGAGAGTATGATGTTAAGATAGTTGCTATTTGCATGCTTTACAT
>NW_021368352.1:0-1494 GCF_001605985.2 Dendrobium catenatum
CCTACCATCTAAGGACATGAAATGTTTACTATTTGTTTTATGTACTCCTTGCATGTATCCATAAGAGTTAGTCCAAAACTTCATTTCAAATCCCTCTAATGTAGTGACACTATAAGAATAATAATCGAGGACTCATCTAGCGAATTCAAAAAAATTCTAGGAGCTAGGATAGATCCTTGATCTGGCTTGCAGGGAAACAACTGCATTCATGATTGACTTTAAACTCTCAAAATTTAAACTTAGTGAAATATTAAACCTCTCAAAATTTTCTAGGAATTTTTAGGGCCCTTTAGACCCCTTAATTAATAAACCCTAATTTACCTATTAATTAGGCCCCAAAAACTTCAGAAATTTGAAATAAATTCATTTAAATTAAAAAATTCTACATAATACCTCTAACTCTTTCAAATTCATTCCTTAAACTTAGATAATTAGGGATCCTTAGTTGGACTTTAATCTGACCCTTAATTCAACTTTAATAAAAAATTACTATTTTGTCCTTATTAGATAATTAAAAATTTTAAAAAACTTCAAAATTTTCCCAAACACTTGAAAACACAATATTAGGTCATTTATGACCTTAGGGGGTGATTCCAATTAGTTTAGAGTAGATTTGGATCAAAACCATAAAATCACCCTTTATTAAGCAATTTTAATAATTCATTAAGTGCCTAAAACTTTGAAAATTCATATCTTTGCTTAGGAAGCTCCAAATCTAGCAAACTCAAAACCTAATTAATCCTTATAAGCCCTAATATTTAATTAAAATGTTAGGAGCCCTAAATTTAGCTTATTTCCTATAGTGTCCTTCATTTTGCATGCGATCTAGGCGTCGAGAGCTCGTGGAGTCTTCTACAAGTAGGACCGTGTAGTCTACAAGTGCAACAAGCCCATAAACGGATTAATCCGTCCATAAATCGAGATGAAAACTCTAACCCTAGTTCACTACACTTAGATTTGAATAACATTTTATAGAGGGAATTTCAGAGCTTGAAATCCCCCTCCCCCATGAATGCTCTTCATCTCTATTACTCGTGTTTAAAATTTCATGGAATTCCATTCTGCTGTTTGTGAGAACGAACCAATTATTCGTTAAGGGTTTCAGTCTGCCATGGGATATTATTGTCGGTGATCAGAACCATTGATCCTACGATCAACGGTCAAGATCCCGCTTTACTGCTCGTCCATCCAATCGCGGATGTCCTCTGTCAGATCGAGTCCTCTTGCGGCTCGATCTTGAAAGTTGAGATCATACGACATGGATTCAACGGCGGTCACAAGCCACTAACGCGGATTAGTAAAAACAAGTGGGTCCCACGCACTTTTTAATCATCTGGCTATGATTGTGCGGCGGCACAATCATTGGCAATGATTGCCCGTCGCCGTTGCGTTTTGCTTTAGCCAGTAAGAGCCCGCCGCGTGGCTTGCCCAAGAGCCACCGTTTTACTCATTTAAAAATAATTTTTTTAGTTCGTTTTAATGCATTTTAATTTC
>NW_021368353.1:0-2928 GCF_001605985.2 Dendrobium catenatum
TCGAACAATAAGTCTTTATCTAAGAATGTTACTCTTGAAACCTCCTTGAAATATAACACTTCTCCTAATTGCGTTGATGCTAACTGAACAGTCTGAGCCATACAGATCTTTAGGTTGAATAAAATTTTGATTAAAGCCTTCCTCATTTCTTTAGATAGGGCTAGAGCATCATTAATACTCAGTTTCATAAATAGTTTTCTAAGATGGGATAAAATATTGTAATCTACTTTAGGAACTTCTGAGATAATGTTGAAGTTTCAAGATTAACTACTACTTATTTTCCTTTATCTTTAGTAGATGCTTGTGGTAGCATAAATTTACCTCTGTAAAAATTTACTTGCACTACCTTTTCAAAAGAAGAGGAAATATGATAATGTACTTCTTGATTACTAATTACCTTTTAACTTTTTTTCTAGTTAACTATCAGAATCATACATCTCAATTTCTATTATGATAGGTGCATCCTAAATATCAAGAATAAGGGCATCACCATCAGAGAAATATTTAATTGATTCTTTTAGTTCATTTAAAACACTGTTGTTGTCAGGTCCCAAGTCCTGGATGGAAAAAGTGGAGCTTTATATGGGGAGATTAACAAGATTCCAGCGCCAGCGTCGGAACTCCCAGAAGCTCTATCGATATATAAGGTCCAGCACGATGAGGAAGGAGACGCATCTAGCGGTTCATCAGAGGTGTGGTTAGTACATTCGACCACAAAGTCGGCAAGCACTTGTGACTTGATTTCAGGTTTAAGTAGGAACTGAATGTTAAATTCTCCAAGCTCCACTGACCATTTGATCAATCTTACAGATGTCTCGGGCTTTTGGAGAATATTTTTTAATGGTAGATTTGTATAGACCTCGATCGTATGTGCTTGAAAATAAGGGCGTAACTTTTTGGCTGAGAATTCTAACGCCAAGGCTGTTTTATCTGCTAATGAGTAGTGTGTTTCTGTCTCTGAAAGTACCTTGCTAATATAATAGACTGGGTGTTGAACAGTATAATCTACCTGGACCAAGACCGAGCTTATAGCCTGGGAGGAGACGGCCATATACATATACAAAATTTCCCCTAGAACTGGCTTCGATAGCAGTGGCGGTGACGCTAGATAAGTTCGGAGTTGCTTGAAAGTCTCTTGGCATTCATCAGTCCATCGAAATCCTGAGTTACGAGGACCCCTGAAGACCTTGAAGAATGGCAGCTATTTGTCTCCTGAGCGAGTCAAGAAACGAGAAAGTGTCGCAATCCTTCTGTTTAATCTCTGGACTTCATTAATATTTCTCGGAGGTAGTGTGAAACCCTTATGTTTGAATTTTTTTTTTGTGCTGTTAGTACGGGACGAATCGTCTGTACGGACTAAAGAAATGTTGAAAATCTGTATGGTTAGTACGTACGAACTGCTAGTACGAACAGAGAAAATATGCATGTTCGTCTGTACGAACCTGGAAGGGTCGGGACGAACACAGACAGAGAGTTTTGTCCAGGGACGAAAAAATTGGAATTAATTTTCGTTTGGACGATTTGAGTCCAAAGAAGATCGTCCCGGGACGAATCGGGACATCGTCCGGGATGATCCTGCTTAATAAATATCTGAATATAGCCAATTTTGAAGAGAGAGAAAGCCCAGGAGAGAGAAAAACGAAGGGAAAAGAAGAAAAGTGGATTTTTGGGTGATTTCGACTCGTTTTCGTCCGTCGCCGTAGTTGGAAAAGTTGATCAACTCGAGATAAGACACATTCCGCCTTTCTCAATTTTCAGAAATGAGAATTTTGACGACTTTTCTGTTCCGGATTTTGTTTCCGTTAGCAAATTTCTGGTATTATTTTCTTCTGACAAAGGTTTTACCGCGTAACTTTTGGTATGTTTCTGAGATGATAATTGTGCACGTTTTGAGTATTTCTGAAAGATTTTTACCGGATATTTTGAATTCTACGGCGTTTTAATTGAATTGCAAGTTATCGGGATGTTGAAAAATATTATGTCAGTGCAGTAAAAGTTTTATAATGTTGTTGTGGATATTCCGTGGTAATTTGATAAATTTCTGGATTTGTAAATTTTGTGTAAATTCCGTATACTGCCGTTATGCCGCAGATTTTTTGTATGAATTCTGATTTTTCTGAATTGATACATTAAATACATTGAAGTGTTTGTGTGCTATCAGAAGGGAGTTATAAGGGGCCAGGATTCTTTGAGATTCTGTCTGTGTCAGGGAAATCTGAAATGAGCTCTGAAATCTGAAAACAGGTTCTGTTCCGGAATTCTGAATATCTGTTATGTTCTGTTCTGATGCTATAAGCACAAAGGGAGGCATAAGAGGCCAGAATCCATTTAGATTTTGTCAGTGTCTGGGAAGGGAGGCATAAGGGGCCAGAATCCGTTGAGATTCTGTCAGGGTCAGGGAATCTGATACGAATGATCTGATATGAATGTGATTTTATCTGATTTCTGATTTCTGAACGATTCTGGTTATTCTGTACGATTCTGTCTGCTCTGTGACTTGAAAGCTTTATGATATCTGTTCTGAACTCTGATTTGAAATGACTTCAATTTTCTGTATCAGTTATTTGATTTTTGTTGATCAACTATCTGTTTTGTCTGTTCTACGATTTCTGTACAGCTATTTTCTGATGTATTTTCTGATATGAATTTTTGATGATTTGGATTGGTGAGTTATGAGTTTTGGATCTGTCAGTGTGGCACCTGTGTGCCAAAGTTGTGGACGACGATATTTTGGCCAGTGCTACAGGATTACTGGTTAGTGCTTCAAATGTGGTCAGCCAGGACATCGGATTGCAGAGTGTCCACAGGCTGGATTTCATAGACGATCTGAGTTCCGATCTGATAGTAGACCTGCCAGTTCAGCAGGAAGGCTGAGGACTGTTCCTCCACGTATAGTTTAAAATTGCGCAATCTGAGGCGCGCCTCGAG
>NW_021368354.1:0-326 GCF_001605985.2 Dendrobium catenatum
GACAACTCATACCCATGCAGCTTCCACAACTTTTGGCCAACTATGAAGTTCAATAGCCATCACCCAATAGAGGAAAATTGCTCATTACTAACGGCTTTTCGGCGGACTATTTTTCAGCGGCTTTCCGACAATTTTCCGACGGATTACGCTGAAATATTTTGGATTGCAGAAATTTCAACGGGTTTCCAATGGCTTTCCGACGGATTTTAATAATTTCTGAAAAATTATAAATTTTTAATTTAATTAATTAATAATTTACTAACTTATTTTAATTAATTATTAATTAATAACTTATTTTAAGTATTTCTTAATTTAATAATTAATTT
>NW_021368355.1:0-213 GCF_001605985.2 Dendrobium catenatum
TAATTAGGTTGTTAAGCCTAAGTGAATGTCCCAAGGAAACTAAGAAGGGGGTGAATTGGTAGTTTAAAAAATTTAAGTCCCCTTTAGAAAATTATTGAACCGAAATAAAATTTCTTTTAAATTTTGTAGAAATATGTTTTTCAACCACAGAGTTTTTTTTTAAAACTGAAATATATAGTGCAGAAACGTAAAAATAGTAAAGTAAATGACACC
>NW_021368356.1:0-442 GCF_001605985.2 Dendrobium catenatum
ATTTTTTTTAAAACATATTTTCAAAATTCCACCAACAGTACGCAGTGGATCGTCCCGTACGATCGTGGATCGTCCTGGACGATATTACTTAAAAGCTTTGAAACGAACCTGTTTGTATATGTGTACGAAATGATTTTGTACAAGCTGATCGTCCCGTACGAACCATTTTCGTCCGGCACAAACGATTATTACAAGGTTGGTTCCAAAAACTGTAGAAAAACCGTTCTAAGTCGGTTAATCGTCTGGATTAATATTTTATTCGTCTGGACGAAAATCTTACAGGGACCAGATCGTCCTGGACGATATTTAATTTTGTCTGGACGAAAATCTTATAGTGAGCAAATCGTCCTGTACGATAATTTATTTTCATATGGACGAAAATTTTACAGAGACCAAATCGTCCTATACGATAATTTATTTTCGTCTGGACGAAAATCTTACA
>NW_021368357.1:0-1705 GCF_001605985.2 Dendrobium catenatum
GCGCCGTGCGCAATGCGCCATGGCTCACATGTGGCGCGAATAGCTCGCGCTATTTTAAACACATGCGCCTCGCCATGAACATGGCGCCGTAGGTGCGCCGCGCCGCGCCGTGCGCCATGGCGCGCGCTATTTTGCGCCATTGACAGCTATGGTAAGACTTGTTCTATCATTCCTCAATTTGTTAAAATATTATTCCCATAAAGCTTTGCATGTTAACTAATTTTATCTTAGCAAAAAACTGCTCTTTGATAGTCATGCATAATATAATGATAAAAACTCATCTTTTTGTGCAATTTGTGAATTTGTTGGAATCATGAATTCCATCAAAGTTGAGTGCTTCCATCTTAATTCACCTAAAGGGATTATTAGATTTATTAGAATTCCTTAATGGTTTGCATTCCTATTTAAATTCCCTTGAGTTGATGCTCTCCTAGCCTGGTGATCCTCTCTAGGATTATGTTGAAACTCACTTGCTAGGTTATTATTCATATTAGAATTAAACTTTCCAAGGTTGAGAGGCTATGCTTTTATTGGGCTGCAAATGAACATAGTTGAGCTGAGAATGATCTTGCTCGAGCTTGAGCTCATTTGTCAAAACCGTTGTTTGAGATCGAGCTCGATTCGGGTTTTTCAAGCTTACTTTGTTTTAAATTACGAATATTTGAGATTGGTTTGAGATCGGTGTTCCGCTTCTCAGCTAATCAAAGAAGCCTTTTTAAAGCTTATTAACAAGTAATATTATCCAACAGCTTGTTAGTTAACTGAATAAGACTTATCTAACATATTAATGAGTAGCCTTTTAAGCTTAAAAATGAGACTTTAATCGAATGAAATTCTAAATAAATAAATACGTATTTTAATGAGTATAAATACGTAGTTTATGTTCATAAACAAATCAAATCAATTTAATATAGAAAACAACAAGACTCTCACATAATTACATATTAAATAAATTTATAATTGAGCCTTAAATAAGCATATTATTAAGTTTTAATCAAACTTCTTAACAAGCTTTAAATGATGTTATTCATGGTGATAAATGAACCAATCATCAAGTTATTCAAGTATGTTTATTTATCAATCGAGTATGTATAAAAGTATTCAAAATTATTTAATTTGTTAATTAAACAAATCATGAATGTGCTCTAATCGAGCTTAGGCATGAGTCTTGTTGAATGCATTGGTTCATTTTTAGCCATATGCTTGTGACTTAAATTCATCTAATGCATTTGGGTTATCAAATTTCCATCATATTTTGTAATTTTAGTATCCTATAATTAATTGCAATAAACCAGTCATCATTTGCTTGCAACTTATTCTCATTTGCATTACATTGATTATATTTTTCTTCTATAGTTTTGCTTAAACCCTCGATTTGATCTATTGTAATAGATTTGAGTGGCATAATATCCAACTAAGTAAAATGGTAGCAAGTGCAAGTAATATATGTATTTTTTCTTATCATTTAGAAAAATGATTTCAATGCTAAAAAAGTTTGTTATTTTTTGTAATTCTTAACAACAACAACAACAATATCAAGCCTTTATCTCACTACGTGGGGTCGGCTACATGAATCATTTTTCTCCATTGTGTCCTATTAAAGGTCAAATTCTCGTTTAAATCTAATAAAGAAAGGTCTTTCCTTATATTTTCTAACCAGGTCTTTTTGGGTCTGCCTCTACCTTTCTTAACATAAGTCAAATCT
>NW_021368358.1:0-253 GCF_001605985.2 Dendrobium catenatum
GATTACCCGCTTCGTCGCAAGTGTCGAGACGCGCTTCCTCCCACCGCGCTAAGAAAAGCGTGTATAGGTGGTTCTTTTGTCTCGACGCATGCGTTGAAATCGGGTTCTTGGAGTTTTAGGGTTTAGAATGGTCATACCTGCGCGGGGTTGTAGATGTCGGCACGATGATCATGGGAAAGAAGCATTTTTAATTTGTAATTAACTATAAATCATATGTAATTAATTATATTTGACATATAATTAATTATATTCA
>NW_021368359.1:0-259 GCF_001605985.2 Dendrobium catenatum
AAGTTTTTAATCATCCAATTCACCCCCCTCTTGGCGTATCTAGTAATTTCAATTGGTCTCAGAGCAATTTCAATTGGTATCAGAGCAATTCAAAAAAAAGCATGACCAGTGTGTTTACTTCCTTTTCTGCACATATATAACTTCTTGAGAAAATATTTTGATCTATTAACTGCTTAGGATAACCTTGCAGTAGAGTTTAGAATTTTATTTCATATTAAATGTAATTTATGTAAATATCAAGTGTGGTGAAAGTGGAGCT
>NW_021368360.1:0-209 GCF_001605985.2 Dendrobium catenatum
TAATTCCCCTTAATTGCCTTTGAAATTTGAAATCCTCTTCAAATTATTCCCTCCAAATACGCTTAGATCTGAAATTTATTTCAGATTTAGGGAGGATTTGAATAAGATTAAAATTTCCCTAACCCTAGCCCCTCACTTGGAGCCCGCCGCCCCACCCCTGTGGAATCCCGCCGGCCTCCCACTGATTTTCCTCCATCTTGGCCGAGACT
>NW_021368361.1:0-341 GCF_001605985.2 Dendrobium catenatum
ATAGATAATAAATTTTATCTATAAACAAATCAATAAAATATTACACATTAAAAGTAAATGAAAATTTTGTCGAATTAATAATAATCCAAAAAATGCCTAAAAAATAAGTTGAAAAAGAAAACTAATATAGCTATGGTATATAATCAAAAAATTATCTTAACTGGACACGAATCTCGAAGCAAAATCAAGATTTGAAGCTTCAAAGATTAAATCAGAGACCATCTGAACTCCAATTTCAGCAAACTTATAGTCGAATTGAACATCTCAGAAATACGAACTCAACGACACCAAATTCGACCCAATCCAAGCTTAAATGGGTCCAAATCGAAGACTCAAAGCAT
>NW_021368362.1:0-361 GCF_001605985.2 Dendrobium catenatum
TTAAATCTTAAACATTAATTTATAACACCCCTAATATTAAATATGAGTGTAAAATTATCAAAATTAAATCCCCACCATCAATGCTTCTCTTCTTCTTTCTTGTTGCTTGATTTTTAAATGAATTTGTCATGCCACTCTTAGAAGTCCTAACCGTACCCTAACTCATTATCCATCGTGATTTCTATCACAAAATTGTTTTCTCCTTTACACGACGTCAATCCTATTACTCTCTTCATCTACTTCCTCATTTAACTCTTCAAATCCCAAATAAAAGTGCTCCTTATTCATGGAGGTTTACGAGATTTAAGATACTTCAGGAGTTCTCTTAGGAACTCCTTTTCTCATTGTCAGTCTTGTGGAT
>NW_021368363.1:0-348 GCF_001605985.2 Dendrobium catenatum
CGTATCCGTGTTGCCGTATCTGTATCGGTGCAACATAGCTTGCAACACAATCAATTGTACATTGTAGCTGAGATTAGACAACATCTTGCCATATATCCTCCCTGATGAGGACATCAAATTTTGACATGTGTACCGTCGTTGGAGCAGGAGATCGACAGCTACAATCCAGAGTCTTTACTTTTGATATATCTTGTATTTTATTTGCTCTTGCATTTTTCTATTTTTCCTAGTTTACCCCTGTGGGTATTGAGTCACTATTGTAGCCCCGATGGCATTTGTGTCTTTCTAGTTTCTTTCATTTTGGCCTATTTATAGGAGGCCTATTGCATTGTAATGGGAGATGATTAG
>NW_021368364.1:0-206 GCF_001605985.2 Dendrobium catenatum
ACGATCGGAGCACATGCGGGTTTAGCATTTGACCCTGTGCAGCATTCTCGACTATTTATGTTTGTAACTTTAATAGTTATGTCGGAGCACATGCAGGGATATATTTAGTTCGATGGATCATATTTAATATTTAAGGGGCATTTTATAATATTTAAATATGATTAATTTCTAAGAGTGATTTTTATTTAGTAAATGCCCGAAATTTC
>NW_021368365.1:0-213 GCF_001605985.2 Dendrobium catenatum
TTCAAAACATAAAGCTCGCTTTTCTGAAAAGAACGAGGGGTTATACGCAAAAATCCGATTTGAAATGGCGAAGATACGAATTTCCGAAGTTAAAACAGAATAAAATAATATTTTAAAATAGCCCTATTTCACTGGTTTTGAAATAACAGAAAATGTAGACATACTTTTTATCTGAAAATAGTTTCAAAATATGCAGAATTCAGAGTACATCCA
>NW_021368366.1:0-587 GCF_001605985.2 Dendrobium catenatum
TCAAATGATCACTGCCTCCAACATCTCCCTGATCAATTTCTCCATCTCATCCTTCTGGAGTTGAGGAGAATGGTTAGGAAGACACTGATATGTGAGACTCCGTCCTTCCAAATAATAGCATGCACGTGTTCCCGCGGAGGAAGCAGCCCCTGAAAAACCCGAAAATGATGATCGTAGGTCGTCACATGCATTTCGATGCGTCGCAGCGAAACTTAAGTGAAAATTCAAAGTTAACGGATTTCTACGAAAGTAATTTTATAAAATTCTACGTAAAATTATGATCGATTTGATATATACAACATATATTTAATTTTGTGTATTTAGGGAATTATAAAATTTAGAAGCATAGAAATACCTATTCTACACCTAATTGTTTCTTAAGCCGAATTTGTTTAAGGGCAAAATAGGGTTTTTAGCAATCCTTATTCTCCCTAATATGAGCAAAAATCGAAACCCTCACCCTCATTCTATTCACACAATCGACCGAAACTGAGAGGAACGGGCGGAAGGGGCGGACGGTCAGGCTTCGACAGGCAAGGTTCCAGCGGCAATTTTCCGGCGATAAATTTAGTGCAAATCGAAGAGGA
>NW_021368367.1:0-344 GCF_001605985.2 Dendrobium catenatum
TATATTTAAAACAAAATTTAACTAATTAATATATATTTAATATTGTATAAAAATTTATTTTAATAAGAGTTAAAAACTTCTGGTCGCTCTCTCTTCCTGTTTCTCTCTCTCCTCATGTTTCTCTTTCTATTTTCCATCTCGCTCCCAATTCACTCTCTCTCCCCCTGCCTCTCTCATCTCTCTCTCAAGCTAAAAGCCTCAAATGATTTGAGGCCTTTTTTTTGGGGTCATTTAGGGATCGAACAGGATCTGACGAGAAGCATTACCTAAGCTCAACCACTGAGCTGTCTCGCACGTCCCAATTTGGGGCATTTAGAGTGCACCAAATAATTTGATGCATTTAT
>NW_021368368.1:0-323 GCF_001605985.2 Dendrobium catenatum
AATTGCCAAAAGGAGAACCCAAACTTGTTTGGGTTCTGAGGTCTAACATTTGATAATCTTGCATGGTCGCTCTCACACAAGACCTTATGAGAGTATATGGTACCTGGAATGCAGATGTTCATAGCATATGACTGGAGATACTGCACAATTAATATCGCTGGAAGCCATGAGTGGAGGCAAGGTTACACTTGTAGATAACACCATAAGGAAGGTGGTTGGATCAGGTATGATTGGAAATTTTAATAAATTTTACATTGAGAATGTATTATTAGTAGAAGGCTTAAAACATAACCTGTTAAGTATAAGCCAGCTATGTGATAAAG
>NW_021368369.1:0-237 GCF_001605985.2 Dendrobium catenatum
TGGAGAGTCAACAAGGTGCTGAGAACAAAATTAATTAGAAAAAAAATTATGTCAGGATAATATTCTGATTTACATTTTATTTGGGATAGCTTTTATATTACTTTATAAAGCAGCTTTTTTTTAAAAAAAAAAATCTTTAAAAAAAATTGTACTAAAAAGATGCTTTAGAAAGCAATGAGAAAACTATCCAAGCGAAGTCTTAGATTGTATCAGGATGAGCTTTATAATTATTATATT
>NW_021368370.1:0-223 GCF_001605985.2 Dendrobium catenatum
AACTGAGTTTTGCTTCCTGCTAGACCATGAGACCAAAGACTGTCCAATGAATTGACAAGTTCCTGAAGTGCTTTTTCTGTCCACCTTGCATCCTGCAAAATCAGAGTCAGAAAATCCAATAATTTCAAAAGAAGTGCTGTGTCTAGGGTACCAAATCCCTAAGCCTTGTGTCCCCAAAAGGTATCTAAAAATTCTCTTAACTGCAGTCAGGTGAGACTCCTTA
>NW_021368371.1:0-297 GCF_001605985.2 Dendrobium catenatum
CCAGTTCACCGACTACCGCTGGACGTCCGCCCTCCCACCGACCATCGTCAGACTTTCATAGTTTGCCGTCAGCCATTGGAATTCTGCTTGTCCTCCGAATACCGCAAGACTTCCGCTAGTCCGCCAACCACTGTCATCCAACTACGGCCCTTCCGATCTCCGTCATTTGCAGACTATGGTCCTTTGGACCTCCGTCGTCTACCGACTACATTTCTCGCCGACTATGGTCCTCCTGACCTTCGTCGCCTGCTAACTATGGTCCCCTCGACCTTCGTCGCCCGCCGACTACAGTTCTCC
>NW_021368372.1:0-242 GCF_001605985.2 Dendrobium catenatum
AATATACAAACTTTAATTTAATCATAAATAATGCTAATTTCCAAATTTAATATTTTTATAATTAATTAATATAACTTATTAAATTTTGTTGAAATTATTGATTAGTCAAAACTTAATTTTTGCAACGCACCCGCAATCCAATAACCGTCATGTTTCTTCCCTTCACTCTTTCTATCCAAAGCCCTTGATGAAAAATAATCAATCAAAAGTGGGTTGACAGATCAACCCAAACTCAATCTGTT
>NW_021368373.1:0-387 GCF_001605985.2 Dendrobium catenatum
CAAAAGAAAACAAAGAGAAGAAGGAATGCTAGCAAAAAAGGTGCTATCAAAGTAAAAATTAGAATCTAAAGCTAAAGTAGCACAACAATCAGCTACCTTATTACAATTCCTATGAACATGATTAAGAATCACCTTATTGAAGTCGGTCAAGAACATAAATTTCTTCTCGATCCAATGCGTCCTTTGCCAATTGGTCTTCTTCAATGAATTTCTTATGAAATTGATAACATTGATATTATCTCCTTCAATTATTATTCCTCTATACTCCATCATTCACGGTTGAACGAATCTTCTAAGAATCAAAATGGCTTCCATTTCAAGATGAGCAATATCCCAATGAGTTTTCCTTACTCCAAATGCAAGCAATAATCTTCCTTTATGATCTCT
>NW_021368374.1:0-343 GCF_001605985.2 Dendrobium catenatum
CCATCGAACTGCTCGTCGAGCCGCTCGTTTTGCTTTCCCGCCCGGCCTTTTATTTTCCCGCCCAGTTTACCGATGGTATTATAGAGCTACGGCATTCCAAAAAAAAAAGCTATTGCATTGGGAGAAAAAAAAAAGCTGCTGCAGCATTTATTATGTCTCTTATTATATTATTTGAAAGGAAAAAAAGCTGTCAGCATTTATTAGCATTTGTTAGAATAGACATTTGAGAAAAGACTTTTTGAAATTTTATATAGAGCTGCCAGTTTTGGTAGAAAAAAACTGACATCAAAATTTTTTTTTTTTAATTTGGCTCAAAATATTATTTTCGAGCCGGCTCAAGCTC
>NW_021368375.1:0-823 GCF_001605985.2 Dendrobium catenatum
AGCGGTGGACTGCGAGTAGGAAGAGATTTGGAAGTGATGCTTCTGGTAGTGGTTCCTCTAGGAAGAAGAGATTTGTAGCTGGTTTTTGGATCTGTTGACTCCAGGAGGAGCGGAGGGTCGTCTGGTACTGCTACAAGTACGACGAGTTCTGGATCTATCAGTATGGCACTTGTGTGCCAGAGTTGTGAACGCGACACCTTGGCCAGTGCTACAGGATGGCTGGTCTGTGCTTCCGATGTGGTCAGCCAGGACATCGGATTGCAGAGTGTCCACAGACTGGGTTTGATCGGCGTTCTGAGTTCCGATCAGAGGGTTCTGTTAGGCATGTCAGTTCAGCAGGAAGACTGAGGACTGTTCCTCCTCACCCTGAGGGATTTTCTGGTAGAGGTGGTAGTTTTAGTTCTGTACCACGGAGACCACCTACTGTTCAGAGGGAGCAGAGTAGTTCTGTTGCTTCAGCTCCTGCTCCAGTTCAGCCACGAGTTTACAGCCTGAGTTAGCAGGAGGCTCGTGATGCTCTAGATGTTGTGACAGGTACGATTTACATTTCTGATCAACCCTGTCGTGTTTAGTTTGACTCTGGAGCGAGTCACTCTTTTCTGTCCGAGCGCTGTTTTGAGCT
The DNA here is from genome assembly GCF_001605985.2 of Dendrobium catenatum. Classification (NCBI taxonomy): domain Eukaryota; kingdom Viridiplantae; phylum Streptophyta; class Magnoliopsida; order Asparagales; family Orchidaceae; genus Dendrobium; species Dendrobium catenatum. The sequence goes on from NW_021368375.1 coordinate 623, forward strand.
TTTGCGTTTGGATTCGATTTTGTTGCCGGTTTCTCTTTCCGTGATTTTACCGGCTGGAAGTAATTTGATTGCAAATTTTGTTTTTACGAGATCGACATTGCTGGCAAGAAGTGGAAATCAAGTCTGATTTTGTTGCTGATTTCGTCTTATGATGTGATTTTGAGCATGGATTGGCTGAGTCTGTATGAGGCTCAGATTGAC
>NW_021368376.1:0-269 GCF_001605985.2 Dendrobium catenatum
GGTGTGAAGTGCTTCAAGCCAAAATTGAAGAGGTAGATGAGCAGCATGGAGAAGGGTTCTAGTTGTTTCAATGAGATGACGATGTTTCCTTTCAGCTACACCGTTTTGCTCTGGTGTATAAGGACAACTCATTTGATGTTGAATGCCATGGTGAAGGAGGAAGGATTGCAGATTTTGAGATTGATATTCTCCACCCCCATCAGATCTTAAAATTTTAATGGTGGCACTAAATTGAGTTTTGATGAGATTGAAAAAATTTTGAAATTTTA
>NW_021368377.1:0-1007 GCF_001605985.2 Dendrobium catenatum
GTGTTGATCATATTAAATGTTTCATCCCTAAAAAAAATATAAAAAGCTATAAGCAATCTAATCTATGATGGTTTTGAGGTAACTGGTGAGAAGTAAGGATAATTAAAAGTCAACCTCTACAAATAATCTATTGTTGTTATGATCTCATTCTTTCTTTAAAAGTCTTTCTTTAAGGTCTATGAACTCATATTACTCAAGTAGTCCTTCACTTCTGAATAGAAGCACACAAAGAGTAGAAAATATAAGAATGAATTTTTATACCAAGCATTACAAAAGGCTCACTTTCTATAAAAATAAAAGAGACCTAAAGGCAAAAATTTACCATCTAATTCAAAGCTACCATCTTTATTTTTATACATATCATCACAATCATGCCTAACACCATTACTATACATATTGTCATAATCATACATGCCACAATTACAATCTCCACTGACATCACCATATCTACGCCCAATCATAACAATATAAAAATCTTTCATAGGCAATAACATAAGAAAATGTCCAATATAACATCATGACACAAAAGCAAAATAAGACCTAATACATATAAGCTCAAAAAATAGCATCATAGTAAAAATACCGAAAAATATAAAGGTCTAAATATTACCATATGTGGTACACAAATACTAAACTTTAACACAACAACAATGATGATGATGATACCCTACATCAAACAATTAATGCATATTTTATTAGTTGTAGATAAGAATATTTAAGGCATGCAATATATTGACCTTTTTTAAGTACACACATCCTCTAGCTCTTATTTGCCTCTTCATCATGATAGTGTCATAGACCAAATCTAAATATTACTTCACTGAGAAAAAAAAAATTAATATTGTCAAGTGGCCTCAACTCCAAATTCCTATTGTTTATATGCACTATTTTGATGATTTTAATGGTATTCCTCTTCTCGGCAATAATGTCCCTCTAATTCTCCTCGATGGAAGAATTGTGATCAGAGTTTATAAACTCTTTCTTATGTTCCTTCCTAATGAGCTTCT
>NW_021368378.1:0-666 GCF_001605985.2 Dendrobium catenatum
TTGATTCACGTGATATACTGATTGATAATTATTTAAAGATTAGTATTAAGTTGAAGGGTAAAGTGACGATTCTGTTTACCTAGCCAATAATTTACTGATACAGATAAAATACTAGAAATATATCACTTAAATAAGGACTTCTTACTTATTTAGTTTTTTTTATTTGTTTATTTTTTTATTTAGTGTGCTACTAATTGCATGCTATTGAGGCATTGTTTTTATTACTATATGGATTTACTATTAATGCATTATTTTACTACTCCTATAACTTGACTGTTATAGTTATTGATATAGACACTAATGCTATTTGATGCTACTGATTCACTATATTGATACTAATCATGTGACATACTGAGCATGTAATATACTAATTTGATACTACTATAAAATGTTGACCACCAGATAACGAACAAAAATCAACAAAAGAAAAAGATAGAAAAAAAAAATCCACGTAGTCCCGGAATTCTGCAAGAAATCCCGTTACCTGACTGTTCGGTGCCGCTAGCATCGCTTCTCCGCGATTCCTGCAGAACTTCCGTGAGAGCGTACCATTTTTGTGTCGTTAAATACCGAACCAAGCCAAGGCTTCGGCGGCTCTTCTCTCGTTCCACTTCCACACGACTCCTCTCCCGGTCTCGGCTTCTCCTCCCGAAACCCACTGCTCCG
>NW_021368379.1:0-332 GCF_001605985.2 Dendrobium catenatum
ATATTGATGTACTTCTCCATGGATATCACCTCCTTCAAGTGCTTCCCCTTTTTTGAAACATATCTATATGATTGCTTCTAACTTTAAAGTATTTATTTCAAGTCCTATTTCTTTTTATTAGGATCATTTCTTCAATGAGAAAATATAGTCTGATGTTAATGATATGCAGTTTATTCTCAACTTTTTTTCCAAAATTGCTGGGATTTATGCCATTCTCAATGAATATGGTTAGGTTGTACATGCTGACGCAATTGGTATTCTTGCTGAAACACATTCCTTTATTCCCACTATCTCACCATCTCCTATTTGTCTATATTTGAATAATAACACTT
>NW_021368380.1:0-251 GCF_001605985.2 Dendrobium catenatum
GGCTCGTAGGTTTTCCTTTGCTTTGTTTTGTAGCTCTGCTGAGCAGTAGTGAGCCGATGAACTCCTTTTTGACTCTGTCTTTGTTTTTTATTAATTACACGTAAGCCCCTTTTGGGGTTTTTTTTTAAATTACATTGTCAGATGCTTGGTGCCCTAGCTTTGAATGAGTGCAACGGTGCTTGGGTCTTGGGTGCCATGGCACTGGGTCTAAAACTTTTTTTTTAATATAAAAATATCCAAATCCTTGATAT
>NW_021368381.1:0-261 GCF_001605985.2 Dendrobium catenatum
ACAGGCACCAGACTTCGTGACTCCCTTTATTTGCCACCTTGAGTTGGTCGGGCAAATACTGAGTCACCCCAATCCACTGTCCTGAAATAGGCAGGAGGAGATGGGATCTTTTCACCTTCTATCCTGCTGTTTGAAATGAACAGATGGGAAGCTGGTTTGACTTACTTGGTAGAGAGGGCCTGACAGATCACCTGGCAAGAACTCCTCGCCACTCTTTTCCCTAGGTGTCTTGTTCCGATTAGGCAGACACTAGGCTTTGTG
>NW_021368382.1:0-276 GCF_001605985.2 Dendrobium catenatum
AGTTTGGCGCCGTCTGTGGGAACGTGGTTCCCGATTGCGGGGCAATTTTTGCTTTAATCTCAAAAAACCGCTCTTATCAACTTCCTGACATCAGTCATCGTTGCATTAGATGCGGACTGGGGGGCAACTTTGACCACAATTCTGGTCAAAAAGATCCTCTGATGCTTTCTATATCAAGATGATATTTCGAGAAAATCCCAGCGACATGCAAGGATACTTCCAATCTATTACAAGCCTTTTACAGTCCCCTGCTGGGCTTCTACTCCTTGGACAAAG
>NW_021368383.1:0-231 GCF_001605985.2 Dendrobium catenatum
TTCAAGCCAAAAACCAAATACTTACAAAACTTACAAATCACAAACTTAGGCTACAAATAAGCAACAACAATCTAAACCATAGATAGAGTCCACAATCTAGCAATAATAGTAAGATCAAGCAACAACAACAAAAACTATAAATGGATTCCATAAAAATGCATGAACCTGCTAGCAAAGACAATTCCAGCAAAACCCCAATACCAGCAAGTCAAGAAGACCAAACCACCTGCC
>NW_021368384.1:0-412 GCF_001605985.2 Dendrobium catenatum
TAATTATAATAACTTATAAATAATTATAATTATTAAAGTAAAAAAATGCTTTTCTCCCTTCCCTCGACTTGCGTGCCAACGCCACCTCGACGGAAAGCTAAGGTATAACCCCTTCCCCCTAAAACTTTTAAAACCCGTTCCCGGCGCTTGCAATGCGATGAACGACCAACTATGCATGCTTTTCTCTAGCGTGGTAGGAGGGAATTCGTTGCGGTGCTTGCGACGGGACGGGTAATCAAAACCCCATTTTCGACATTAGTGTCGGACCAAAAAATCAACTCATGCACGATTTTCTCTAGCGTGGTGGGAAGGGAACCCGGTGCGACGCCTACGGCGAGGTGGGGTCAAATATAAAATTGCTTATTTTGAACCGGTGCCCGAAAACCCATGCACGCCTTTCTCTGGTGTGGTG
>NW_021368385.1:0-211 GCF_001605985.2 Dendrobium catenatum
CTACTTAAGTTATTTATGTGATATAATTTTATAATAAAATTTGTTGGACATGACTACTCATTAATTGTTTTTATTTTCTAAATTAAACATGTAGGTGTATTCGGTAGTGTCAGTCTTATTTCACTCAAATGCGTGCCATTGATATATCTGACACGATATGCTTCTTTATTAATGAATGTCCTCCATAACAAAATTTCTAGCAATCACTTCT
>NW_021368386.1:0-548 GCF_001605985.2 Dendrobium catenatum
CACGGATGAGAAACTCTAGACAAAGAAGAAGCAGAGCAATCCTTGAAGAAACCCTTGTGAATCCCCTCACAAGATCCTCTCTCCCTCTCCCTCTCTCTCTCTTTCTCTCCTCAAGGACTTCTTAGGTCATGGCAACAACAAAAAGGTTGTTCAAAATGTTGAACAAGAGCTCTTAAATAGAAGAGCTTCGAAGGAGCTCATTAATTGCAAGTTGCCAACAATATCGTCCAGGCCGATATGGACATCGGCCTGGTCGATTAGTACAAATCTCAGAAGATCGGCCAGAGCATCGCCCTGTTTTGGGTGCTGGACGATTGAAAATTGGCTTGATCGTCCAGGCCGATCTCATGATCGTCCAGGCCGATCTCATGATCGTCCCAGCCGATTAGTTCAATTCAGAGGAAAATCATCCTGAGCATCGCCCTGTTTACAAGCTATCCAATCCCGATCATCCAGGAGTAACTAAGCTTTTTGAATTTATCATCCTGGCGATCCTGCGATCGTCCAGGACGATGTGATCGTATCAATCATTCTTAATTACTCCCTTA